>NC_060186.1:22832543-23027543 GCF_021184085.1 Oncorhynchus gorbuscha
CATCACATTTTCAACTCCACAGATGGTTTTGGTCACGGATGCGGTGGCGTTATATAGAACATGTGCCCCCTCTGGTCTTGACAGATGCTCTCTAGCCAACAGCTCACAGATACAGTGCGGGTAGACTACCTACAGTATATTATGAGATTATGGATAAGAGCCATAGTATTTTGTATTTGTCAAATGGCAGCCAAGCATCGATCATTTCACCAGAATAAGACCCTTAATATTTCATGGAAAGCAACGTCAAACTTGCATATTCACCATCCCTGTGAAATTCATCATAATTGATTTCATCGGGTAGCCTAATAAACTGCATGGTTTCCACATCTTCACGATATGATGGAGTGATGTGTGAATATTTCTATTTTACCGACACAAAAAGATGCCCACCGCGTCGAAAGAACAAATTGTCTGTTGGCATTTATAAAATTGTGCCGGTTTTTCATGCTTCAATCAGCCCGGCCGTGACTTTTTTCACGTGTCAGGTATATAAAAGCGGCTGCGTTTGGGCCTTTAATATCTCTTAGTGGAGAGGCCACAAACACTGCCATTAGTCTGAATAGGATAAAGAGAGGCTGGTGAGAGCAGGACAAAATGGAATCGATCTCTTGTTCGCCATCCGTCTCTCTCTCTCTAAATTTCTTCCACTCTCTCGATCTCTCTCCATTTAAAATTCAATTGAAATCAATTCAACAGATAAATAGATAATAAACAAAAGTGAAAGAAACAGTAAAGAAATCTCTCCATGTCTCGTTCCTCTCTAACACATTATGAGTTTAATACGTGTTTGATGTTTTTCTCAAGCATAGACAACTGTTTTACTGTGACTTGATCAGAGCTGGCAGATTTATCACTGTCTCTCTCTGTGTGTGTGTGTGTGTTTGTCTGTGTGTGTGTGTGTGTGTGTGTGTGTGTGTGTGTGTGTGTGTGTGTGTGTGTGTGTGTGTGTGTGTGTGTGTGTGTGTGTGTGTGTGTGTGTGTGTGTGTGTGTGTGTGTGTGTGTGTGTGTGTGTGTGTGTGTGTGTTTGTCTGTGTGTGTGTGTGTTTGTCTGTGTGTGTGTGTGTGTGTCCTCTCCTTTAAGAAGTCTGCCCCCAGGAGGAAGTGTGCAGCGTGTAAGATCGTAGTCCACACCGCCTGCATCGAGCAGCTCGACAAGGTAACACACACACACACACACACACACACACACACACACACACACACACACACACACACACACACACACACACACACACACACACACACACACACACACACACACACACACACACACACACACACACACACACATTGCATTTTTCCCTTTCAACAAGTCGATCGGACAAAGCACACCTGACGCCATGTCCTTAGCATCGCTCACCGCCCCCACCCTCTCCTTCTCTCTCAGATTAACTTCCGCTGTAAACCAACGTTTAGAGAAGGAGGCTCTCGCTGCCTCAGAGATGTGAGTCGGCATCTGATGATGGCGTGTCTCTGATATGTGTGTGTGTGTGTGTGCGTGCGTGCGTGCGTGCGTGCGCGCGCGTGTGTGTGTGTGTGTGTGTGTGTGTGTGTGTGTGTGTGTGTGTGTGTGTGTGTGTGTGTGTGTGTGTGTGTGTGTGTGTGTGTGTGTGTGTGTGTGTGTGTGTGTGTGTGTGTGTGTGTGTGTGTGTGTGTGTGTGAGAACTACTGTATATGTCAGTCTCTGACTGCTCTCTTTCTTTCCCTCTCCCTCCTCCCTGTCTTCGGCAGAATATGTTGAGGCATCACTGGGTGCACCGGCGCCGCCAAGAGGGGAAATGCAGACAGTGTGGGAAGGTAAGACACCTACTGTACACCTTGACAATATTGTCTATTGTGTATATCTGAATGAATAACATGATACATCCTGTGTATCTGGTAGAGCTTCCAGCAGAAGTTCTTCCACAGTAAAGAGATTGTGGCCATCAGCTGCTCCTGGTGCAAACAAGCTGTGAGTAGTGTCTTGTGTGTTTCTCTGAGTGTTTGTGAGCATTTGTGTATGTGTGTGTGTGTGTTCTTCTCTATTAGAGTGTCTGTATGAGTTAGTAGTGGTACCTATAGACACCTAACCCCCTCTCCTCTCTATCTCCTCTCCTCCCCCTCCTCTCCTGCCCCCCTCAGTTCCATAACAAGGTGACGTGTTTCCAGCTACATCAGATTGAGGAGCCCTGTTCTCTTGGCGCTCACGCCGGGGTCATCGTCCCCCCCTCCTGGATCATCAAAGTTAGGAAGCCACAGGTGAAAACACAACACTCGAACACTGACACAAATTCACACATAGACACAGTACAACCACAGCCCGACAACAGCTCAACCACAGCCCAACAACAGCTCAACCACAGCCCAACAACAGTACAACCACAGCCCAACAACAGCTCAACCACAGCCCAACAACCGCTCAACCACAGCCCAACAACAGCTCAGCCACAGCCCAACAACAGTACAACCACAGCTCAACCCAAGTCCTGTACACACTATTTTACAGACTGCTTTACAGAGTCCTTTACACACTCCTTTACTTACTCCTTAACAGACTCCTTAGCACACTCCTTTACATAGTCCTTAACACAGTCCTTTACGTACTCCTTTA
This sequence comes from Oncorhynchus gorbuscha, assembly GCF_021184085.1. Taxonomy (NCBI): domain Eukaryota; kingdom Metazoa; phylum Chordata; class Actinopteri; order Salmoniformes; family Salmonidae; genus Oncorhynchus; species Oncorhynchus gorbuscha. The sequence goes on from NC_060186.1 coordinate 22,835,138, forward strand.
AACACTCCTTTATAGAGTCCTTTACAAACACCTGTACAGACTTCTTTACATACTCCTTTACAGACTCATTTTAGCGTCTGCTGTCTCTTATTGCTGTCAACTTCACCTGACCTCAGCATACACCAACAGCTAGACAGCGCTGTGTGTGTTGTGTGTGCTGCAGGGTTATTCTGTGGAACATGCCTTAATGCGTTTCTCTCTCTCCCCCTCTCACAGAGCTCGTTCAAAAACTCTACAAGGAGGAAAAAACGCACATCGTTTAAAAGAAGGACCAGCAAGAAAGGAACTGACGTGAGTACTGTTCTCTGTCCCCCTGTGGGGTGAGTACTGTTCTCTGTCCCCCTGTGGGGTGAGTACTGTTCTCTGTCCCCCTGTGGGGTGAGTACTGTTCTCTGTCCCCCTGTGGGGTGAGTACTGTTCTCTGTCCCTGTGTGGGGTGAGTACTGTTCTCTGTCCCTCTGTGGGGTGAGTACTGTTGTCTGTCCCTCTGTGGGGTGAGTACTGTTGTCTGTCCCTCTGTGGGGTGAGTACTGTTCTCTGTCCCTCTGTGGGGTGAGTACTGTTCTCTGTCCCTCTGTGGGGTGAGTACTGTTCTCTGTCCCTCTGAGGGGTGAGTACTGTTCTCTGTCCCTCTGTGGGGTGAGTACTGTCCTCTGTCCCCCTGTGGGGTGAGTACTGTTCTCTGTCCCTCTGTGGGGTGAGTACTGTTCTCTGTCCCCCTGTGGGGTGAGTACTGTTCTCTGTCCCTCTGTGGGGTGAGTACTGTTCTCTGTCCCTCTGAGGGGTGAGTACTGTTCTCTGTCCCTCTGTGGGGTGAGTACTGTTCTCTGTCCCCCTGTGGGGTGAGTACTGTTCTCTGTCCCTGTGTGGGGTGAGTACTGTTCTCTGTCCCTCTGTGGGGTGAGTACTGTTCTCTGTCCCTCTGAGGGGTGAGTACTGTTTTCTGTCCCTCTGTGGGGTGAGTACTGTTCTCTGTCCCCCTGTGGGGTGAGTACTGTTCTCTGTCCCTGTGTGGGGTGAGTACTGTTCTTTGTCCCTCTGTGGGGTGAGTACTGTTCTCTGTCCCTCTGAGGGGTGAGTACTGTTCACTGTCCCTCTGTGGGGTGAGTACTGTTCTCTGTCCCTCTGTGGGGTGAGTACTGTTGTCTGTCCCTCTGTGGGGTGAGTACTGTTCTCTGTCCCTCTGTGGGGTGAGTACTGTTCTCTGTCCCTCTGAAGGGTGAGTACTGTTCTCTGTCCCTCTGAGGGGTGAGTACTGTTGTCTGTCCCTCTGAGGGGTGAGTACTGTTGTCTGTCCCTCTGTGGGGTGAGTACTGTTGTCTGTCCCTCTGTGGGGTGAGTACTGTTCTCTGTCCCTCTGTGGGGTGAGTACTGTTGTCTGTCCCTCTGTGGGGTGAGTACTGTTGTCTGTCCCTCTGAGGGGTGAGTACTGTTCTCTGTCCCTCTGTGGGGTGAGTACTGTTGTCTGTCCCTCTGTGGGGTGAGTACTGTTCTCTGTCCCTCTGAGGGGTGAGTACTGTTGTCTGTCCCTCTGAGGGGTGAGTACTGTTGTCTGTCCCTCTGTGGGGTGAGTACTGTTGTCTGTCCCTCTGTGGGGTGAGTACTGTTCTCTGTCCCTCTGTGGGGTGAGTACTGTTGTCTGTCCCTCTGTGGGGTGAGTACTGTTCTCTGTCCCTCTGTGGGGTGAGTACTGTTCTTTGTCCCTCTGTGGGGTGAGTACTGTTCTCTGTCCCTCTGAGGGGTGAGTACTGTTCTCTGTCCCTCTGTGGGGTGAGCACTGTTCTCTGTCCCTCTGTGGGGTGAGTACTGTTCTCTGTCCCTCTGTGGGGTGAGTACTGTTCTCTGTCCCTCTGTGGGGTGAGTTCTGTTCTCTGTCCCCCTGTGGGGTGAGTACTGTTCTCTGTCCCTCTGAGGGGTGAGTACTGTTCTCTGTCCCTCTGTGGGGTGAGTTCTGTTCTCTGTCCCTCTGTGGGGTGAGTACTGTTCTCTGTCCCTCTGTGGGGTGAGTACTGTTCTCTGTCCCTCTGAGGGGTGAGTACTGTTGTCTGTCCCTCTGTGGGGTGAGTACTGTTCTCTGTCCCTGTGTGGGGTGAGTACTGTTCTCTGTCCCTCTGTGGGGTGAGTACTGTTGTCTGTCCCTCGGTGGGGTGAGTACTGTTGTCTGTCCCTCTGTGGGGTGAGTACTGTTCTCTGTCCCTCTGTGGGGTGAGTACTGTTCTCTGTCCCTCTGTGGGGTGAGTACTGTTCTCTGTCCCCCTGTGGGGTGAGTACTGTTCTCTGTCCCTCTGTGGGGTGAGTACTGTTCTCTGTCCCTCTGAGGGGTGAGTACTGTTGTCTGTCCCTCTGAGGGGTGAGTACTGTTGTCTGTCCCTCTGTGGGGTGAGTACTGTTGTCTGTCCCTCTGTGGGGTGAGTACTGTTCTCTGTCCCTCTGTGGGGTGAGTACTGTTGTCTGTCCCTCTGTGGGGTGAGTACTGTTGTCTGTCCCTCTGAGGGGTGAGTACTGTTCTCTGTCCCTCTGTGGGGTGAGTACTGTTGTCTGTCCCTCTGTGGGGTGAGTACTGTTCTCTGTCCCTCTGAGGGGTGAGTACTGTTCTCTGTCCCTCTGAGGGGTGAGTACTGTTGTCTGTCCCTCTGAGGGGTGAGTACTGTTGTCTGTCCCTCTGTGGGGTGAGTACTGTTGTCTGTCCCTCTGTGGGGTGAGTACTGTTCTCTGTCCCTCTGTGGGGTGAGTACTGTTCTCTGTCCCTCTGTGGGGTGAGTACTGTTCTCTGTCCCTCTGAGGGGTGAGTACTGTTCTCTGTCCCTCTGTGGGGTGAGCACTGTTCTCTGTCCCTCTGTGGGGTGAGTACTGTTCTCTGTCCCTCTGTGGGGTGAGTACTGTTCTCTGTCCCTCTGTGGGGTGAGTTCTGTTCTCTGTCCCCCTGTGGGGTGAGTACTGTTCTCTGTCCCTCTGAGGGGTGAGTACTGTTCTCTGTCCCTCTGTGGGGTGAGTTCTGTTCTCTGTCCCTCTGTGGGGTGAGTACTGTTCTCTGTCCCTCTGTGGGGTGAGTACTGTTCTCTGTCCCTCTGTGGGGTGAGTACTGTTGTCTGTCCCTCTGTGGGGTGAGTACTGTTCTCTGTCCCTGTGTGGGGTGAGTACTGTTCTCTGTCCCTCTGTGGGGTGAGTACTGTTGTCTGTCCCTCTGTGGGGTGAGTACTGTTGTCTGTCCCTCTGTGGGGTGAGTACTGTTCTCTGTCCCTCTGTGGGGTGAGTACTGTTCTCTGTCCCTCTGTGGGGTGAGTACTGTTCTCTGTCCCCCTGTGGGGTGAGTACTGTTCTCTGTCCCTCTGAGGGGTGAGTACTGTTCTCTGTCCCTCTGTGGGGTGAGTACTGTTCTCTGTCCCCCTGTGGAGTGAGTACTGTTCTATGTCCCTCTGTGGGGTGAGTACTGTTCTCTGTCCCTCTGAGGGGTGAGTACTGTTCTCTGTCCCTCTGTGGGGTGAGTACTGTTGTCTGTCCCTCTGTGGGGTGAGTACTGTTCTCTGTCCCTCTGTGGGGTGAGTACTGTTGTCTGTCCCTCTGTGGGGTGAGTACTGTTGTCTGTCCCTCTGTGGGGTGAGTACTGTTGTCTGTCCCTCTGTGGGGTGAGTACTGTTCTCTGTCCCTCTGAGGGGTGAGTACTGTTCTCTGTCCCTCTGTGGGGTGAGTACTGTTTTCTGTCCCTCTGTGGGGTGAGTACTGTTGTCTGTCCCTCTGTGGGGTGAGTACTGTTGTCTGTCCCTCTGTGGGGTGAGTACTGTTGTCTGTCCCTGTGTGGGGTGAGTACTGTTGTCTGTCCCTGTGTGGGGTGTGTGTACAAACGTGTTCTATTTGCTGACAAGGGGTAGACTCTTGCTAATATATTTTGCTCCCATTAGGAGTCAAAGTGGCGTCCGTTCATGCTGAAGCCCCTTCCCTCCCCTCTGATGAAACCTGTTCTAGTCTTTGTCAACCCCAAGAGTGGAGGCAACCAGGTAAGTTAACCTATGATTCCTGACCTATAACCCTAACTGCTGTCCCACAAACCCCTAGCTAACGTCATCCCTGACCCCTGACCCTAACCTCCTTCTCTCTCTGTGTCTCAGGGTACTAAGGTGTTACAGATGTTTATGTGGATCCTGAACCCTCGCCAGGTGTTTGATCTCTCCCAGGGAGGGCTCAGAGAAGCGTGAGTACTTCACCCTGCACGCTACACCCTACATACCACACTACACCTTATACACTATTTCCTACACCCTAACCTCTGTACGTCCTTTCTCCCAGGTTGGAGTTGTACAGGAAAGTGCCAAACCTGCGTATCCTGGCCTGTGGAGGAGACGGGACGGTGAGAGAATGAACATGTTATTACTGTTTTACTGCGGTACAATTGTTATTACCAATGTTAGTCTGAGTCTGCCTGCCTGCCTGCCCGCCCGCCCGCCCGCTCGGCCGCCCGCCTGCCTGTCTGTCTGAGTCTCTGTATGATTGCAGTGCTACTGTCAGGGGTATTCAACTCTTATCCTACCTGATCATTAATTGGACACACCTGGTTTCCGAGGTCTAAATCCGTCCCTGATGAGAGGGGAACAATTTAAAAAAGCAATGGAACTAACTGGCTTCCAAGTCCAGAGTTGAGTTTGAGGGTGCTAGATGATAGACAGTGCAATATGTGTTACTGAGTGTGAACACAGCTCCCCCTGGTGGCAACACACACAGACATGGTTAACATGTATGAATGTATCCCAGGACCCTGTACATTATTCACAGATTAATGAACTTCATTAACAGAGCCATCTCTCCCCATCTCACTCTCTCTCCTCTCTCTCTCTCTCTCTCTCTCTCTCTCTCTCTCTCTCTCTCTCTCTCTCTCTCTCTCTCTCTCTCTCTCTCTCTCTCTCTCTCTCTCTCTCTCTCTCTCTCTCTCTCTCTCTCTCTCTCTCTCTCTCCTCTCTCTCTCTCTCTCTCTCTCTCTCTCCTTCTCTCGCCTTCTCTCGCCTTAGGTGGGGTGGATCCTGTCTGCTCTGGATGAGTTAGGAATGACCCCCCATCCGCCTGTAGCTGTACTTCCTCTGGGGACAGGAAATGACCTCGCCAGGACCCTCAACTGGGGAGGGGTAAGCTGCCCTTTGTGTGTGGATGTGCGTGTGTGTTTGTTTGCGGCATGTGTGCACCGGTGTGTGCACGCACATGGGTGTCATCCACCCATTATTTTAGAGGGGGCAGAAGGGGCTGGCTCCCCACTGGAAGTAGGAGAATTTTGTACTTTTCAAACACCTTAAACACTTTTTCCCCCGAACCAAATATTTTCATTATATTTATTCATGAGGAAGGAATCAATAGGCTACATAGCTTGAATTGACAAACATACTGTACCTCCTGGGAGTCCTGCCCATCACCGGCAGCTCAAATCTAATCAAACACTGTGTGTGTAACTCTACACTTTTCTCTCCTCCTCCTCCTCCTCCTCCTCCTCCTCCTCCTCCTCCTCCTCCTCCTCCTCCTCCTCCTCCTCCTCCTCCTCCTCCTCCTCCTCCTCCTCCTCCTCCTCCTCCTCCACCTCCTCCTCCTCCTCCTCCTCCTCCTCCTCCTCCTCCTCCTCCTCCTCCTCCAATGATGTTACTGTCTGCACACGCTGGTGTATCTAGCATCCTGTCTCGCATATCTTTGCTCCGTGGTGCACCTTGGAAGCAACCCCTTACTATGGAGAATAGTGAGGGTGGGGTACTCTTTTACCTGGTCCAGTCGGTAAATATTTCCGATAAAACGTGGGCTTAAGAATGAAGTTAATGAGTTCAGCATTGTAATGCCGGGGTGGGCACGTGCCCTTGTGTCCTCTCTGCACGTGCGGGTGTCATTATGTTTGTGCTGTACACATTGCCCTCTGTCTGACTCTGACCCGACGTAGTCATCTTACACAATATATATAGCACAGTAGTCGGTTCCCCGGGCACCGAAGACGTGTATGTCGATTAAGGCAGCCCCCCCCCCCCACCCCGGCACCTCTCTGATTCAGAGGAGTTGGGTTAAATGCGGAAGACACGTTTCAGTTGAAGGCATTCTGTTGGCCAACTGACTCGGTATCCCCCCTCTTCCCTTTCAACACAGTGGACTCTGTCTCACTGAAATAACTCATGTTGTATTGCAGCAGTGACTCGTGTGGTTTATTGCAGGTGTTTGTCCTGCTCTCTTTCAGACGGTCCATTCACTGCTGGTGCTCTGTCTGTCTGTTCTGTTTTGATCAGCATACAGCCCGTTCTCTCGGTTCTCCTGCACTTGCTGCAGCGCCACTGTGTGTGTCGGTGTGCATGCGTGTGTGCGTGTGTGTCCTGTTGGTGAGAGTGCTGCTGTCACCAGCACGTTCGCTGGCACAAAAGCTTAGTTTGTGCGTGTATGTGACGCGAAACAGCCTTTGGCACTCTGATTGCCTGAGTCAGTGCAGAGACATCTCTCTCTCTCTCTCTCTCTCTCTCTCTCTCTCTCTCTCTCTCTCTCTCTCTCTCTCTCTCTCTCTCTCTCTCTCTCTCTCTCTCTCTCTCTCTCTCTCTCTCTCTCTCTCTCTGTGTGTGTGTGTGTTGTGTGTGTGTTTGTGTGAGTGGGTGTTTGTGTTTGTGTATGTGTGTATCCTGTTGGTGAGAGTGCTACTTTCTCTGACACAAATTGCCTGAGTCAGTGCAGAGATGTTTGTGCGTGTGTGTGTGGGTGTGTGTGCACTAAGGCTGATTAGCAGTAGCTCTAATGAGCGTTGCCTAAATATAAACGGGTTCTCTCTGAACCCCACAGAGGGAGAAAGATGGAGAGAGAGAGCGAGAGCGAGAGCGAGTGAGAGAGAGAGAGAGAGAGAGAGAGAGAGAGAGAGAGAGAGAGAGAGAGAGAGAGAGAGAGAGAGAGAGAGAGGAAACACTTCCAGGCTCTTGGGGAGGAGAGGAGGGATGTGTATATCAAAGATTATTAGCAGTGATTATAATTCATTACAGACAACAACATCAAATCTGCATGGAAATAACATTCAGATGCTTGGAGGAGAAGAGAAGAGAAAAGAGACGCCCGAGAGACAGTATGAGGGAGAGATAGTTTGTCTGCCTTTGTTCAGAAGATGCATTGAGAACATCTAAGGTATGGAGCTGCCGCTTTCAAGGAGCGGGACTCTAATTGGGACACTTACAAGAAATCCCGCTACGACCTCTGACGAGCCATCAAACAGGTAAACCATCAATATAGGACTAAGATTGAATCCTACTACGTCGGCTTTGACGCTCAACAGATGTGGCAGGGCTCGCCAACTATCATGAATTACAAAGGGAAACCCAGCCACGAGCTGCCTAGGGACACGAGGCTACCAAACAAGAGAAATGCCTTCTATGCTCACTTCAAGGTAAGCAACACTAAACCATGCATGAGAGAACCGGCTGTTCTGGACGACTGTGTGATATCGCTCTCCGTAGCCGATATGAGTAAGACCTTTAAACAAGTTAACATTCGCAAGTCCACGGGGCCAGACGGAATACCAGGACGCGTACTCAGAGCATCTATTACACTCCACACTGCCCTCACCCACCTGGACAAAAGGAATACCTATGTAACAATGCTGTTCATTGACTACAGCTCAACATTCAACACCATAGTCCCCCCCAAGCTCAGTACCCTGGAACTGAACACTTCCCTCTGCAACTGTATCCTAGACTTCTTGACGGGCCAACCTTAGGCGGTGAGGGTAGGCAACAACACATCCGCCATGCTGACCATCAACACGGGGACCCCTCAGGGGTGTGTGCTAAGTCCCCCCTTGTACTCCCTGTTCACCCACGACTGTGTGGCCATGCATTACTCCAACAACGTCATCAAATTTGCTGACGATGCGATGGTGCTAGGACTGAACACCGAAGACGATGAGGCAGCCTATAGGGAGAAGGTCAGAGACCTGTGAGTGTGGTGCCAGGACAACAACCTCTTCCTCAATGTCAGCATGACAAAGGAGCTGATCATGGGCTACAGGAAATGGAGGGGCGAGCACACCACCATCCAAATCGATGGGGCTGTAGTGGAGCGGGTCGAGAGCTTCAAGTTCATCGGTGTCCACGAATTAACATGGTCCACACACACCCGTAATGTTGTGAAGAGGGCACGACGATGCCTCTTCCCTCTCAGGAGGCTTAAAAGATTTGGTATGGGCCCTCAGGTCCTCTAAAAGTTATACGGCTGCACCATTGAGAGCTTGATTGCCAACATCACTGCTTGGTATGGCAACTGCAAGGCACCCGACCGCTAGGCGGTACAGCGGGTGGTGAGTACGGCCCAGTACACTGGGGCCTGGACCTCTATACCAGGCGGTGTCAGTGGAAGGACCAAACAATTGTCAAAGACTCCAGCAATCCAAGCCATAGACTGTTCTCTCTGCTACTGCACGGCAAGCGGTACCAGTGCACCAAGTCTGGAACCAACAGAACCCTGAACAGCTTCTACACCCAAACCATAATGCTGCTAAACAATACTGCTAAATAGATCATCAAATGGCCCCCGGACTAACTGCATTGACCTTTTTTTAGATAACTCTCTTGCACTGACTCTATGCAGACACACTACCCACACACTCACGCATACTCACGCATACTACTAACACACACACGTGTGTGTGTGTGTGTGTGTGTGTGTGTGTGTGTGTGTGTGTGTGTGTGTGTGTGTGTGTGTGTGTGTGTGTGTGTGTGTGTGTGTGTGTGTGTGTGTGTGTGTGTGTGTGTGTGTGTGTGTGTGTGTGTGTGTGTGTGTGTGTGTGTGTGTGTCCCCACCTGTCTGACTGTGTAGGCAGTAAACAGTCTGACCTCAGTGTCCTGGATAAGGCACTCTCATTCTCGTTCTAACTTGAAATGCTATTATTGTCATATTCCCATTCCCTTTGTCTCAGTCTTCAGTTTGAAGGAAGTGAAATTAGCTCAGTTTACCTGAAGTAAACTGTTTAGGGTTATAACCTGTCTAACTATGTGTAGGGTTATAACCTGCCTCTCTTTGTGTGGGATTATAACCTTTCTCTCTCTGTGTTGGGTTATAACCTGTCTCTCTCTGTGTAGGGTTATAACCTGTCTCTCTCTGTGTAGGGTTATAACCCGTCACTCTCTGTGTAGGGTTATAACCTGTCACTCTCTGTGTTGGGTTATAACCTGTCACTCTCTGTGTAGGTTTATAACCTGTCACTCTCTGTGTAGGGTTATAACCTGTGTTGCTCTGTGTAGGTTTATAACCTGTCTCTCTATGTGTAGGATTATAACCTGTCACTCTCTGTGTAGGGTTATAACCTGTCTCTCTCTGTGTAGGGTTATAACCTGTCTCTCTATGTGTAGGGTTATAACCTGTCACTCTCTGTGTAGGGTTATAACCCGCCTCTCTTCGTGTGGGATTATAACCTTTCTCTCTCTGTGTTGGGTTATAACCTGTCTCTATCTGTGTAGGGTTATAACCTGTCACTCTCTGTGTAGAGTTATAACCTGCCTCTCTTTGTGTGGGATTATAACCTTTCTCTCTGTGTTGGGTTATAACCGGTCTCTCTCTGTGTAGGGTTATAACCTGTCACTCTCTGTGTAGGGTTATAACCTGTCTATCTCTGTGTAGGGTTATAACCTGTCTCTGTGTAGGGTTATAACCTGTCACTCTCTGTGTAGGGTTATAACCTGTCTCTCTCTGTGTAGGGTTATAACCTGTCTCTCTTTGTGTGGGATTATAACCTTTCTCTCTCTGTGTAGGGTTATAACCTGTCACTCTCTGTGTAGGGTTATAACCTATCTCTCTCTGTGTAGGGTTATAACCTGTCACTCTCTGTGTAGGGTTATAACCTGTCACTCTCTGTGTAGGGTTATAACCTGTCACTCTCTGTGTTGGGTTATAACCTGTCACTCTCTGTGTAGGTTTATAACCTGTCACTCTCTGTGTAGGGTTATAACCTGTGTTGCTCTGTGTAGGTTTATAACCTGTCTCTCTATGTGTAGGATTATAACCTGTCACTCTCTGTGTAGGGTTATAACCTATCTCTCTCTGTGTAGGGTTATAACCTGTCTCTCTCTGTGTAGGGTTATAACCTGTCACTCTCTGTGTAGGGTTATAACCTGTCACTCTCTGTGTTGGGTTATAACCTGTCACTCTCTGTGTAGGTTTATAACCTGTCACTCTCTGTGTAGGGTTATAACCTGTGTTGCTCTGTGTAGGTTTATAACCTGTCTCTCTATGTGTAGGATTATAACCTGTCACTCTCTGTGTAGGGTTATAACCTGTCTCTCTCTGTGTAGGGTTATAACCTGTCTCTCTATGTGTAGGGTTATAACCTGTCACTCTCTGTGTAGGGTTATAACCCGCCTCTCTTCGTGTGGGATTATAACCTTTCTCTCTCTGTGTTGGGTTATAACCTGTCTCTATCTGTGTAGGGTTATAACCTGTCACTCTCTGTGTAGAGTTATAACCTGCCTCTCTTTGTGTGGGATTATAACCTTTCTCTCTGTGTTGGGTTATAACCTGTCTCTCTCTGTGTAGGGTTATAACCTGTCACTCTCTGTGTAGGGTTATAACCTGTCTATCTCTGTGTAGGGTTATAACCTGTCTCTGTGTAGGGTTATAACCTGTCACTCTCTGTGTAGGGTTATAACCTGTCTCTCTCTGTGTAGGGTTATAACCTGTCTCTCTTTGTGTGGGATTATAACCTTTCTCTCTCTGTGTAGGGTTATAACCTGTCACTCTCTGTGTAGGGTTATAACCTATCTCTCTCTGTGTAGGGTTATAACCTGTCACTCTCTGTGTAGGGTTATAACCTGTCACTCTCTGTGTAGGGTTATAACCTGTCTCTCTGTGTAGGGTTATAACCTGTCTCTCTCTGTGTAGGGTTATAACCTGTCTATCTCTGTGTAGGGTTATAACCTGTCTCTTTGTAGGGTCATAACCTGTCACTCTCTGTATAGGGTTATAACCTGTCTCTCTCTGTGTAGGGTTATAACCTGTCTCTCTATGTGTAGGGTTATAACCTGTCTCTCTATGTGTAGGATTATAACCTGTCACTCTCTGTGTAGGGTTATAACCTGTCTCTATCTGTGTAGGATTATAACCTGTCACTCTCTGTGTAGGGTTATAACCTGTCACTCTCTGTGTAGGGTTATAACCTGTCACTCTCTGTGTAGGGTTATAACCTGTCTCTCTCTGTGTAGGGTTATAACCTGTCACTCTCTGTGTAGGGTTATAACCTGTCACTCTCTGTGTAGGGTTATAACCTGTCTCTCTCTGTGTAGGGTTATAACCTGTCTCTCTCTGTGTAGGGTTATAACCTGTCTATCTCTGTGTAGGGTTATAACCTGTCTCTCTCTGTGTAGGGTCATAACCTGTCACTCTCTGTGTAGGGTTATAACCTGCCTCTCTCTGTGTAGGGTTATAACCTGTCTCTCTCTGTGTAGGGTTATAACCTGTCTATCTCTGTGTAGGGTTATAACCTGTCTCTGTGTAGGGTTATAACCTGTCACTCTCTGTGTAGGGTTATAACCTGTCTATCTCTGTGTAGGGTTATAACCTGTCTCTGTGTAGGGTTATAACCTGTCACTCTCTGTGTAGGGTTATAACCTGTCACTCTCTGTGTAGGGTTATAACCTTTCTCTCTCTGTGTAGGGTAATAACCTGTCTCTCTTTGTGTGGGATTATAACCTTTCTCTCTCTGTGTAGGGTTATAACCTGTGTTGCTCTGTGTAGGGTTATAACTTGTCTCTCTCTATGTGTAGGCTAATGACCTGTATCTATCTGTGTAGGGTTATAACCTATCTATCTCTGTGTAGGATTATAACCTGTCTCTGTGTAGGGTTATAACCTGTCACTCTCTGTGTAGGGTTATAACCTGTCTCTCTCTGTGTAGGGTTATAACCTGTCTCTCTTTGTGTGGGATTATAACCTGTCTAACTATGTGTAGGGTTATAACCTGCCTCTCTTTGTGTGGGATTATAACCTGTCTCTCTATGTGTAGGGTAATGACCTGTATCTATCTGTGTAGGGTTATAACCTGTCACTCTCTGTGTAGGGTTCTGACCTGTCACTCTCTGTGTTGGGTTATAACCTGTCTCTCTCTGTGTATGGTTATTACCTGTTTCTCCTTGTGTACGGTTATAACCTGTCTCTCTCTGTGTGGGGTTATAACCTGTGTTGCTCTGTGTTGGGTTATTACCTGTCTCTCTCTGTGTAGTGTTATAACCTGTCACTCTCTGTGTAGGGTTATAACCTGTCTCTCTCTGTGTAGGGTTATACAGATGAGCCGGTTTCCAAGGTACTGTGTCAGGTGGAGGACGGCTCTGTGGTGCAGCTAGACAGATGGAACCTTCAGGTGGAGAGAAGCCCCGCCCAGCCGGAGGAGGGCACACAGAAGGTCTGTCTGGGGTCAGAGTTTAGGGGTCAGGGGGAAAGGTGAATGGTCAAGAGAGGGGTCAGTGGTATGGCTGTCACATGGTCTGAGTGATATGGACAGTGAGTGAAAGCAAAGTTCAACCTTATTTAAACTGATTTTGTACCTCTTTTGTGCACTCCCCTCTTTTTCACTCTGCATCTCTCTGTATGTCTCCAGCTCCCACTGAACGTGTTCAACAACTACTTCAGCCTGGGCTTCGACGCCCACGTCACACTGGAGTTCCACGAATCCAGAGGTGAGCAGTACTGTCTCTCAGGACTAGAAGCATTGTTCCTTTTAGCTGTCTGACTACAGTAGGACACAGACTGTTGTATCTCCTCCTCCCTGCAGAAGCCAACCCTGAGAAATTCAACAGCCGCTTTCGCAACAAGATGTTCTATGCAGGGGTGAGTACCTGACCGACTTAACACCAGATTACTGAATGGGGCGAGGAGGGAGAGGGATGAGGAGAGGGATGTGGAGAGGGATGTGGAGGGAGGGTAGAGATGAGGGAGGGAATAGAGAGAGAGAGAGAGAGAGAGAGAGAGAGAGAGAGAGAGAGAGAGAGAGAGAGAGAGAGAGAGAGAGAGAGAGAGAGAGAGAGAGAGAGAAAGAGAGAGAGGTGTAGCGAGAGGGAGGGAACAGAGAGAGAGACAGAGAGGACAGAGAGGGAGGTGTAGAGAGAGGGAGGGAATAGAGAGAGAGAGATAGAGAGAGAGGGGAGTGTATAGAGAGGGAGGGAACAGAGAGAGAGAAAGAGGTGTAGAGAGGGGGAGGGAATAGAGAGAGAGAGGGAATTGAGAGAGAGAGGGAATAGAGAGAGAGAGGTGTAGAGAGAGAGGGGGAATAGAGAGAGAGAGGGAGGGAATAGAGAGAGAGAGGGAGGGAATAGAGAGAGAGAGGTGTAGAGAGAGAGGGAATAGAGAGAGAGAGGGAGGAAATAGAGAGAGAGAGGGAGGGAATAGAGAGAGAGAGGGAATAGAGAGAGAGAGGGAATAGAGAGAGAGAGGTGTATATAGAATGTAATGAGTTGTCTCTGCTTCCTGTCAGGCTGCGTTCTCTGACTTCCTCCAGAGGAGCTCCAGGGATCTGTCTAAACATGTCAGAGTGGTGGTGAGTGTCTCACACACGCACGCGCACACACACACGCACGCACGCACGCACGCACGCACGCACGCACGCACGCACACACACACACACACACACACACACACACACACACACACACACACACACACACACACACACACGCACAGTGTCACAGGTTATCGGTTTAGGTTAGAGGGCCCTGGCAGCCTGATAATAAACCTGCCGTTGGACAGGTCCCTGTTTCAGGACCTGGATTCTACATTCAGTTACTGGGTTCCATGAACCTCTTTTTCTCTGTCCCAGTGTGACGGGACGGATCTCACTCCTAAGATCCAGGAGCAGAAGTTCCAGTGCATCGTCTTCTTAAACATCCCCAGGTAGCTATTCAACCCACCCAATCCCCCTCCCCAGGTCAGCTTTGTCTATCTGACGCTGTTGATACATCTGTTGGCTGTCCGTAACCTACCCATAGTTTTATACGCTCACCATACTGTGGATTTGTTTGTGATGGAGTGTTTGAGGATCATGTGTGTTTTAAAAAGTGTGTGTGTGTGTGTGTGTGTGTGTAGGTACTGTGCAGGCACCATGCCGTGGGGGAACACAGGAGACCACCGGGACTTTGAGCCTCAGCGCCATGATGACGGCTGTATCGAAGTCATCGGCTTCACCCTGTCCTCCCTTGTGAGTGTGTGAGTGTGTGTTTGTGTGTGTGAGAGAGAGAGAGAGAGAGAGAGAGAGAGAGAGAGAGAGAGAGAGAGAGAGAGAGAGAGAGAGAGAGAGAGAGGGGAAGAGAGTGTGTTTGTTTGTGAGTGCACGTGTGTGAGAGAGTGTGTGAGAGTGTGTGTATGACTAAACAAAAGGGTGTAATTCCTCTTTCTCTCCCCTAGGCGGCTCTGCAGGTAGGAGGTCATGGTGAGAGGCTGCACCAGTGTCGAGAGGTGACTCTGACCACCTTTAAGACCATCGCTGTACAGGTGAGATTTCACACAGGCCAACACTAACTGGATACAACACAGACCAATACTACAGATATATAACACAGGCCCACACTAGTGATACAACTAATGATGTGTATAAACCCTGGATTGCTGATACTATTTGGTAAGTATTTTCTTAACTCTTCCTGAGCTGCACTGTTGGTCAAGTGCTTGTAAGTAAGCATTTCACGGTAAGGTGTACTACACCTGTTGTATTCGGAGCATGTGACAAATAAAGTTTTATTTTATTTTATTTATTTGCCAGTGAGAGTTCTTTGAAACCACCGGTCGGCCATATTGTCACTCCCCAGAAGGATAGAAATTAATGGAATTCATGTAATTAGAAAATTAAGTACATGTACTTAGAAAATTACATGTATTTAAGTGTTTTTTAAAAAGTTTTTAAAAATGTTTTTATCTTTTTTTAAATATTTAATTTACATTTACATTTACATTTAAGTCATTTAGCAGACGCTCTTATCCAGAGCGACTTACACATTTGTGTGTTTAGTTCATATAATATCATTTAAAAGTATGCATTAAGGTATCTGTAATAGAATAATAGAATAAATGTGGCAAAAAACAAATATAGACTTTAATATTTGCCTTTCTATAGCTCGCAAAATATTTTTTTTACACCGGTGGGGCAGTGCCAAGATGGAGGCACGGTGGCTTCAATACAGCGCCCCCTGCTTGCGATCTAGTGTATTTATAAATCATTGGATACAACACAGCCCGAGACGACATTGAAAGAACACAGGCCCACACTGTAAATCCCAAGGCATTTTTAACTCATACTTCTACTTCTAGTAAGTTGAACTCAAAGTCAATGAAAAGTCGTTATTACCTAAAATGTTTATGTCGTGTGACACAAAACTAAATAAGAAGTCACAACAACAAGTTTTAAAAAAAATTATGATAATAAATTAACTTTTTTTCCCAGCATGTTCTAATGCAGGAAGATTACAAAAAATATCTGTGTTTTTGCATGTACATTGAGTGATTCATTGATTCATCTTATGCTACAGATAAATAACATTTATTTCTCTGAACAAATCCAATAATTTGACCGACTAGTTAGATTTGTTTTGTACCTGTCCCTGAAATGGTTGTTCCAGTTGAAATGGCTCAGGTCTCCTTGCACTGTTCTGAACCCTGGCACTCATTATGAAAGCAGGTTGCGGGTGAATTCAACTGCTGTATATCCCCACTCTGGCTGGATTCCAATAGGAATTACACATCACTTTGCAAACCTGCATAATGTGATTTGCAGGTAGGGTTGCAAAATTCTGGATAAATGTCCAGGTTTTCCAGAAATCCCATTTGGAAGATCCCTGGAAATCCTTCAACCAGGGTTTACATTTTGGGGTTGGGGGGAATTTGGGGAAAGTTACCGGAAATTTGCAACCCTACTTGCAAACCTGTTTGATGGGGCCTGTAAAACTATGAGGCCACTGTATTAGGATAAATCTAGGCCTCAAAATAAGGTCTAATGTGATGTATCGGTTTGAGTAATGACTACAAAATCACTTAACTTTACTAACTTTATTAGATATAGTAACTGCAACGGGTTTCCTCCAAGGTTTTGACTAATGACAGCATATCGGGGTTTACAGTGCAGGCTACACATATACACTCACTGGCCAGTTCACTATGTACACCCCCCCCCCCCCGTTCACCAAAATGGACCGCTCCTACAGACAGGACTGTAAGTCAAGTGGCTGTGGCTTACTATATAAAGCAGGCAGGCAGACAGGCATCGAGGCATTCAGTTACTGTTCAGTTATTGAACATTAGAGTGGGCAAAACTAGTTACCATAGCGACTTTGAGCATGGCATGATCGTCGGTGTCAGGCTCGCCGGATCCAGTATCCCAGAGTTGGCCCGCCCTCCTGGGCTTTTCAAGCACGACAGTGTCTAGGGATTACCAAGAATGGTACGACAAACACAACCATCCATTGAACGCACGACCAGTCAGTCCTTGTCGTGGATGGGCTATTGCAGCAGACGACCACACCGGTTCCACTTCTATCAGCTAAAAACAAGAAGAAGCGGCTCCAGGGGGAACACCATCACCAACACTGGACATGACAGAGAGCCTGGAACATGACAGAGAGTTCAGTCAGTCCGTCAGTCCCCAGACCTCAGCCTGGTCAGTCCCCAGACCTCAACCCTATAGAGAATATATGGGATGAGATGGAATGAGCTGTTCACAGCATGAATGTACTGCCGTTCAATCTGCAGCAGCCGCGTGATGCCATCGCATCAGCATGGACCAACATCCCTGTGGAACATTTCCGACACGTTGTAGAATGCCCCAAAGCCCCATACTACAGATATGTGTGTGTGTGTGTGTGTGTGTGTGTGTGTGTGTGTGTGTGTGTGTGTGTGTGTGTGTGTGTGTGTGTGTGTGTGTGTGTGTGTGTGTGTGTGTGTGTGTGTGTGTGTGTGTGTGTGTGTGTGTGTGTGTGTGTGTGTGTGTGTGTGTGTGTGTGGGTACGCTTGTGTAGGTGGATGGAGAGCCGTGTCGCTTGGCCCCATCAACCCTCCGCATCTCCCTACGCAACCAGGCCAACATGGTACAGAAGAGCAAGAGACGCACCTCTGTACCCCTGCTCAATGAGTGAGTCACACACACACACACACACACACACACACACACACACACACACACACACACACACACACACACACACACACACACACACACACACACACACACACACACACACACACACACACACACACACAGGCCAATATAGCACTCGGGATCAAGACCTCACTGCCCTCACTCACACACACACACGCACACTCTCCAAAGATACAGGCGAATATAGCACTAGGGATCAAGACCACACTGCCCTCATTCACACACACACACACACACACACACACGCACACACACACACACACACACACACACACACACACACACACACACACACACACACACACACACACACACACACACACACACACACACACACACACACACACACACACACTCCAAAGATACAGGCCATTATAGCACTAGGGATCAAGACCACACTGCCCTCACACACACACACACACACACACACACACACACACACACACACACACACACACACACACACACACACACACACACACACACACACACACACACACACACACACACACACACACACACACACACTCCAAAGATACAGGCCAATATAGCACTAGGGATCAAGACCTCACTGCCCTTACTCACACACACGCACATTTATTTTTCTCCTTTGCACCCCATTATTTTTATTTCTACTTTGCACATTCTTCCATTGCAAAACTACCATTCCAGTGTTTTACTTGCTATATTGTATTTACTTTGCCACCATGGCCTTTTTTGCCTTCACCTCCCTTCTCACCTAATTTGCTCACATTGTATATAGACTTGTTTATGCTGTATTATTGACTGTATGTTTGTTTTACTCCATGTGTAACTCTGTGTCGTTGTATCTGTCGAACTGCTTTGCTTTATCTTGGCCAGGTCGCAATTGTAAATGAGAACTTGTTCTCAACTTGCCTACCTGGTTAAATAAAGGTGAAATAAAAAATAAACACACACTCTCCAAAGAGAATGGCTGGAGTGTGGCAGGTAGCCTAGTGGTTGAGACCAGTATCTCTCAAGGTGTAAACCCACCGCTGCTGTACACACACACACACACACACACACACACACACACACACACACACACACACACACACACACACACACACACACACACACACACACACACACACACACACACACACACACACACACACACACACACACACACACACACACACACACACACACACACACACACACACACACACACACACAGTTCAGTTTCTTGGTCTTGTTCAGGGCTTTTTCTCATTATATTCCCTTCACACAGTTAGTTTCTCCTCTAACCATCTGTTCCACTTACTACCACCTGTTAAGCAGATCGTCCCAACAGCACTAATGCCTGTGTGTGTGTGTATCTAGCTGCCGTTGTGTGTGTGTGTGTGTTGCTCTTTACTCAGTGTGGTTCTACTCAAGCTACAGTAACTAAAGCTGTGCCTGGTTTTTGCCTTAGTGTTCTGCAACAATACTCTAATCTGTCATGGGCTTCCTCCCTGTCCTCATCCTCGACTGTCTTTTTGATGCTTTCTTTCTCCCCTCTCTCCCCACCCTCATGTCGACTCCTCCTCCTCCTCTCTTTCCTTGATATTTACCTCCCCTCTGGGCCTGCGTTTTCCCCCCTGTGCTCGCCCCGCCCTGTCTGTTACGACTGCAGCATTCAGAAAGTGTGTGCAGCAGACCCGCGTCGCCTTTCTGCTCCCCCTGACTCCTTCTCTGTGTAAGTACTCTAACCCGGCGCGTTTCAGAGAGTGTCTGAGAGAGAGAAAGATGGGCCTGTGTCGAGTACCGTGTAGAGTAAGTGGGTGTAAACGTCTAAAGTATATGGTTGCCCCTGCATGCGGAGCCCGTCGAACCTGCCGGTGTGCTGTCTCCTAGTGTCTGTCTCTGTGGGAGTCCACCCTGTCCTGTAGCACAGTGTAGTCTGTCCTGGCATTGCTAGATCGCAATCAATGGGAGAGGATACACACATCCTATTTGTTTCCGGTACTGAACAGAAAAAAATGGAATGAAGCCATACGTTGATTGAGACGTTTCAACGTGCGTGTGTTCCTCCAGCCCCCATGCTGTCCCCGAGCGCCTGCGCCTCAGAGTCAACCGGATCAGTCTGCAGGACTATGACAGACTACAGTTCGACAGGGAGCGACTCCGAGACATCTGTGAGTGTGTGTGTGTGTCTTTGTTGAAGGGTCCATCGATTCAAATCAGATGTTATTGCGGGTATAGAGAAATGCTTGTGTTTCTAGCTCCAACAGTGCAGTAATAAGTAAGTAAAGTAAAATCGAACAATTTCACAACAATACACACAAATCTAAATAAAGGAATGGAATTAAGATTATATAAATATATGGATGTCAGAGCGGCATAGACTAAGATATAGTAGAATAGAATACAGTATAGACATGAGATGAGTAAAGCATAAATATGTAAACATTATTAAAGTGTTAGTGTGTGTGTGTGTGTGTGTGTGTGTGTGTGTGTGTGTGTGTGTGTGTGTGTGTGTGTGTGTGTGTGTGTGTGTGTGTGTGTGTGTGTGTGCGTGCGTGCGTGCGTGTGTGTGCGTGCATGTGTGTGTGTGTGCGTGTGTGTGCGCGCGCGTGTGTGTGTGTGTGTGTGTGTTGCAGCGATCGCTGTGGGGATTGTGGTGGTGAGAGGGGACTGTGACCTGGAGACCTGCAGGCTCTACATAGACAGGCTACAGGAGGTGAGAACACACACAGACACATGACACACTTGCACACACACATGTGCACACACACTCACGCCAATATGATTTGGCTATGGTGATTGTTCTATTTTCTGAAACACTGCTGGGGTTTCCTATTTCTAACAGGATCTTCATCCGGCTCCATCTGCTGGCCACCGAGTGCATTACCAGGTTCCTGTCTGTCTTTCTTTCAGTCTATTATGTCTGACTATGCTATCGGTGAGTTGTTACTGAACTGGCCATCCCTTCCCTCCTCTTTCTGTAGGATGAGTGTCGAGGTCTACCGCGACCTGGCTCCGCCCACAGACTGTCCCCCAACTGGAGCTTCCTGGAGTGTGAGTGACATCACTCAGTGACATCACTCACCTAGGTTCAAAACACCTGCAAATTCAGCCTCAAATACAGGATTGCCAAGCATTTAGGAACCACAATCCCTCCATCAGTCGGATTTGTTGTTTACCAGACCCTGAAGGGCACAAACCCCATTCAAAACACAAATTCAGCATTTCTGTAAATGTGCCAGAGCTTTAGCCTACTTGTAAACTCAGCAAAAACGAAACGTCCCTTTTTCAGGACCCTGTCTTTCAAAGATAACATCTCACAGCAAGAACTGCAAATCTGGTGCAGTCCATGAGGAGGGGATCAAATCAAATCACATCAAATGTATTTATATAGCCCTTCGTACATCAACTGATATCTCAAAGTGCTGTACAGAAACCCAGCCTCAAACCCCAAACAGCAAGCAATGCAGGTGTAGAAGCACGGTGGCTAGGAAAAACTCTCTAAAAGGCCAAAACCTAGGAAGAAACCTAGAGAGGAACCAGGCTATGTGGGGTGGCCAGTCCTCTTCTGGCTGTGCCGGGTGGAGATTATAACAGAACATGGCCAAGATGTTCAAATGTTCATAAATGACCAGCATAGTCCAATAATAATAAGGCAGAACAGTTGAAACTGGAGCAGCAGCACGGCGAGGTGGACTTGGGACAGCAAGGAGTCATCATGTCAGGTCGTCCTGAGGCATGGTCCTAGGGCTCAGATCCTCCGAGAGAGAATTAGAAAGAGCACACTTAAATTTACACAGGACACCGAATAGGACAGGAGAAGTACTCCAGATATAACAAACTGACCCTAGCCCCCCGACACAAACTACTGCAGCATAAATACTGGAGGCTGAGACAGGAGGGGTCAGGAGACACTGTGGCCCCATCCGAGGACACCCCCGGACAGGGCCAAACAGGAAGGATATAACCCCACCCACTTTGCCAAAGCACAGCCCTCACACCACTAGAGGGATATCTTCAACCACCAACTTATGGTTGATGCACTG
Source organism: Oncorhynchus gorbuscha (assembly GCF_021184085.1). Taxonomy (NCBI): domain Eukaryota; kingdom Metazoa; phylum Chordata; class Actinopteri; order Salmoniformes; family Salmonidae; genus Oncorhynchus; species Oncorhynchus gorbuscha. The sequence continues at coordinate 22,856,261 of NC_060186.1, forward strand.
TAGTACTTAATGCAGCTGGTGGCTCACCAGATACTGACTGTTACTTTGGATTTTGACCCCCCCTTTGTTCAGTGACACATTATTCCATTTCTGTTGGTCACATGTCTGTGGAACTTGTTCAGTTTATGTCTCAGTTGTTGAATCTTGTTATGTTCATATAAATTCTTACACATGTTAAATTTGCTAAAAATAAACGCAGATTATAGTCAGCGCACGTTTCCTTTTGTTGCTGAGTTGACATATGTATGTCTCAACTCATATGTATCTCCATCCGTTGTTCCTCATGTAAAGTGGGCCTCTGAAGTCTCTGCAGAAGGCTTGTTTAACACGGTTTAACTGTGTGACTGTAAGACATCGACTGTGTGACAGTGAGCTGTTCTCTCCTTTCACACCATCTCTCTAAACCAAGTCTCCTTTCCCCAGCTACGTCTGCAGACCGTTTCTACCGTATAGACAAGGCCCAGGAGCACCTGCACTATGTGACAGAAATCTGCCTGGAAGAGGTGTTTATCCTGGACCACGGTGGAGTAGCGGGGGGACCGGCCACAGGCATGCCTGACCTGGTGGTGGAGCCCAACTCTGGGTGAGAGACAGAGAAAGAGGGAGCGAGAGAGAGAGAGACACACCCACTCACACACACAGATGTGTTAACACATGCATACACACACAGACCCGCAAACGCTCACGCTCACGCTCACGCGCACACACACACACCTCTAACGTTATTTCGTGTTGAGAGTCGCAGTCCTTTCATCTATTTGTCTCTCTGGTGCAGGAGCCCTCTGACGTCTGAGGAACAAGGTGAGATGTTTTGCATCTAATGAAAGAAGAACATTTGTAAACCCATGTTTTTCATCTATAAAAACCCTGCCTTACAGTGGGAGTGATTCCTGTTAATGCACGTGTAACCCTATAACATTGTCTAACTGATAGTGGTGTGTGTGTGTGTGTGTGTTCTTCAGCAATGCTGATGGCTGCCTCCTCTGGGGACCTGACTACGGTTAGATACCTCGACCTTCTCCCTTGCAAACATCTGACTGTCTTACTAGAACCAGCTCAAAGCCATTCCTGACGTAATATGCACTACTGAAGTCGATACGTACGTGTCTCTCGTAACGGTGTTCTACCTGTCTCTCTCTCTCAGTTGTCGGGCAGCTTCTTTCGCGGGACCAGCCTCCTGGTGAGGGATTCTACTGGTTGTAGTGCACTACACCTGGCCTCTCAGCACGGACACACTGAAGTGGTCCACTTCATACTGGAGCACGGTGAGTGTGTGTCTGTGTGTGTGTGTGTGTTGCTTCTTATTGCATCCTTCAAATGAGCTTGTTTGCAAACCTCTGATGTTCGCTAAAATGTTGGCTCTGTTTGTTTGTTTTCTTTTAGGGTCAAAGGTGCTCCTGGATTTAACCAACAGAGAAACGTAAGTCGCCCACTGGCTTACGGCTTTGTTGTCTGTCTGAGGGTCTAACGTTGAAGAATGTCTGGTTTCTGTGCCTGAAGTCACTTTTCTATACCTCAAACTGATCAGGCAGCCTGCAGCTTGCGTGAACTGTGTGCTCGTGTGTGTGTGTGTGTGTGTGTTTTTTCAGAGGAGACACTGCCTTGCACAAAGCGGCCTCTCAGAAGCATCACGCTGTGTGTCATCTTCTCATGGACTCCGGAGCTTCCCTCATCAAGACCAACTTCAAGGTTAGAACCACACACACACACGCACACACACAGTACACACACATACAGAATACACACAGTACACACACACACAGTACACACAGGCACACACACACTTGTACTGCACCACACACACACAAACAAACACACACACACACACACACACACACACACACACACACACACACACACACACACACACACACACACACACACACACACACACACACACACACACACACACACACACACACACACACACACACACACACACACACACACACAGACAGAACATACACAGTACACACACACAAACAAAGGCAAGCTCTCACATAAGAGAGAGTTTGTTTAATGGAGTAGAAGTATCCACACACGTGTGTGGCTGTGTGTGTGTTCACAGGGCAAGACACCAGTGGAGCAAGCTCGTAACGCGGGGGACCAAGAGCTGGCCTCCTACCTGACCAGCAAACAGCTCCCTACCACTGTTTCCCATGAAGATCTGGAGACTGCTGTATGAGAGAGAGAGAGAGAGAGAGAGAGAGAGAGAGAGAGAGAGAGAGAGAGAGAGAGAGAGAGAGAGAGAGAGAGAGAGAGAGAGAGAGAGAGAGAGAGAGAGAGAGAGAGAGAGAGAGAGAGAGAGAGAGAGGAAATAGACTACACACAGAGAGAGGGGAAGACAGGGAGAAGAGGATGAGAGATGGAGGAGAGAGGTTAGCCCACCTCCATAGATTGACTGAGGGATGGACAGACAGATGGACAGACAGGAGCAGCCTGACGCGCTTTAGACTCATCAGCATGACTCTGCCCTGTCCTGCACAGGAAAATGTTTCATCGAAATCATTATTTATTATTGGTCTTATTTATTCATTAATTTATTGATTGATTGTAAACGTATGGGAGTGTTGGGGTATGGAGTTGCCTGTTGTTCACTGAATGTCAGGGTCTGGGCTAGATTAGGATTCAGGGGGTTCGGGGTCAGGGATCAGAGATGAGGGTTCACCGACACATAGACCCTCTCTCAGTGCGGCCCTGTAGCCTTACATACTGTACCAACGCGGTTCAACCACGGTTAAACCGCGTACTCAATATACGTATTTTCCCAGAAGGCCTTTGTGAATCATTCAGACGTGTGCCAAAGACACACAGCACTGTGAGGCAGGGACAGCACCCAGCGCCCTCCATACTACTACCACTGCTACACTAGGATACCACTACTGCTATCCCAACAACACTGCTAGGCTTGTAGCCATCCCAATTCTAAGCCCCCTGGAGGCCAGTGTCGGACCTGAGATGACAGACACCTTAGGCAGACAACGAAAAGAGAGACGGGACTGATTCTCCATGCAGCCCCGGGGACCCATTACACACCCAACCTAGAGCTCTACACACCTACAGACTGTGTGTGTGTGTGTGTGTGTGTGTGTGTGTGTGTGTGTGTGTGTGTGTGTGTGTGTGTGTGTGTGTGTGTGTGTGTGTGTGTGTGTGTGTGTGTGTGTGTGTGTCTGTGTGTGTGTGTGTGTGTGTGTGTGTGTGTGTGTGTGTGTGTGTGTGTGTGTGTGTGTGTGTGTGTGTGTGTGTGTGTGTGTGTGTGTGTGTGTGTGTGTGTGTGTGTGTGTGTGTGTCGCTCTGGATAAGAGCGTCTGCTAAATGACTTAAATGTAAATGTAAATGTGTGTGTGTGTGTGTGTGTGTGTGTGTGTGTGTGTGTGTGTGTGTGTGTGTGTGTGTGTGTGTGTGTGTGTGTGTGTGTGTGTGTGTGTGTGTGTGTGTGTGTGTGTGTGTGTGTGTGTGTGTGTGTGTGGTGTGCTTGAGAGAGACTAATTCAAAACAAACCTGAGCCATATTCAATGCAATATGAATGAATGACGTTTGTGCGTTTCTCTATTCATGTTTACATTACATTAATGTTTTATCGGTCCCTTATGGCACCAAGGAGTGTTTAATGTGCAATTTCTTACCGTGTGTGTGTGTGTGTGTGTGTGTGTGTGTGTGTGTGTGTGTGTGTGTGTGTGTGTGTGTGTGTGTGTGTGTGTGTGTGTGTGTGTGTGTGTGTGTGTGTGTGTGTGTGTGGTTGTGTTTCTGTCAATGTGAAGTGGGGTGGGTGGGGTGGGTTTGGTTTGGTTGACTTGATATGGTTAAAACACTAAAACTACTGGTAGGTATTGTAAAAACAGCCGTGTTCAGATGACCGTTCTGAAAACCAAGACAGATGTATTATAGCACTTCACCTTGTTTTATTTACCCAGCATTTATCAGTGGTCCAACATGACCCAGGAAATTGAAATGTTTTGAAGTTGTTCTGCCTCCCTCCATCCCCCACTACCCTGCCTGGTCGTGCTGAGAGAGATAAACCATGGAGATAGATAGAGGAATCTAAATGTATATAACCCGTTTTAGCATGGAAATTGCCATTACGTTTTCAACCATTCCATTTTTGTCAACTGGGTGAGGATTCCTATGGGCTGGGAGCGATCAGCCAATGATCAGAACATTGTCCTCTACTTCTTCAAAATTGGGTTGCCTATGGTTTGTAAATGGCTTTAAGATATATTACCGCCATCTAGTGGCCACAATCCACAAGTGACACACAAGCTTTTGTTCAGGATTCTAGAACTGCAGGTGGTGGTAAATGACCAATGCAAGCTTTTCGCTTTTTTTCTCATACAAATTGAGAAGAAAATGGATTACTCTAACATGGAGATGCCCGTGCAGTCACGTATGCCATTATGGCACAGATACAAAGATGAGTCCTTTGTCTATCTCTATGAGACAAACATCCGTTACTTATGAATAGATTGAAAATGATTTCGTGTTCTTTATTATTCAACAATTGTTGTGCATGGCATTTGTCTTACCTCCTTGGAAGTTGCTACTCCATAATAATGGTATCACAAACTGGCATTATTATTTTTATGTTATTATAATTATTAAGATTTGAATTGTTTCATACCTAAGTAATATGGGTAAGGTTTGAAATGTGTAATGGTTCTACATTTGATTTTGTATTTTTCAGACCATGGGATTACTTGAATGTTGTTGTTTATTTTGTATTCTCTAAAAGTCGTATAGTGCTGCCTCTGACAACATTTCCTGTGTTTTGATTGGTCATTGACGTGATGTCACGGTGAGGTCACAGTGACGAGGGCCTGTGAGGAGAGTCTCTTTAAGCCTCCCAACCTTCATAGTTTCTGTGGAGATGAATTTGAACACTGGCGTGGTTGAATATCAAGGCTGCCTGCCCCTAACCATAGGGAATACCCTTAGAGAGTAGAATAGATGGAGAACATAGTGGGAATGCTGCATATTCAGTCTACTGAGAGACTTTATCAGTAGTCAGTTAGTCTCCGCAGTGTGCCTGTTAGATAACCTGTAATTATAATGATTCAGACCGGTGTCTGTGTCAAATACTGGAGGTGTGCTTTGCTTGTCTGGTACAATGGAACCAATAGAATAGTAGCAAAAGTGCAAACTCCACCCAACCTGCATGCTAGTCAAGCTAAATGAAGCACACCTCAAGTATTTAACGTATCGGACCTAGGTCTGACCTTTACCCTCTTATAACCCAGTAATACCCAGTACTACAGGGCATTGATAAGGCCCGTACAGACATGGAGGACAGTAGATACTGGTCATACTGGGTACTACTACTTCTAGATTTCTTTAGCTTCTTTTGAGTTTACGCTGATTTCTCTTAATCCCCCCCCCCAGGTATTACAAGGACTTTCTGAAATAATCTGACCTCAAACCAAAAACACTCTTCTCCCACAGATATCTTCCAACAGGGACTTATAAAAGGTTTGAATCCAAAATTCACTGTTGTTCACTGTTAAATGTCCTGCAAATTGTTTTGGGAAATAAATGGACAATTGAGAGGCATAGAAAGCATGCCGGGGTTGTACAATTGTAACATCTGAATAATCGTATCATTTTAGAAGAAGATTAAAGTTTTCACTGAAACATCTTGCTGCTGTGTCGTAGTTTTGTTCATTTGAGCTGTTTCTAAGGTTTTCAAAAAGAAAGGGGGACCACACGTCATATAGTTAATGAAAATGCCTTTATTTGTGTGGCATGTTCAATGGAAGCAAAGTTTTAAAACTCTGACGCGTTTCGGGCTGCATGGCCTTTCGTCAGGGAGTACAAAGATATGATAATACAATGTCCTCTTTTGAACAGCTTTTTCCCAAACAAGCCTGAATTGAAGAGGGAGGGGTTACCAAATTGATTGGATAACATCTATAGATACTATAGACATTAAAAAGTGAAATTATGTAGATATGTTATCAAAAATGCAAATCAAGACTAGAAGCATGAAAAGCCCTAGGACGGTAGTTCTAACCATCAATATGACTGGGCAAAGTGCTAAGAATAGGAGAGCCATCTATTTTACAGTACACTAGAACACAGCAAATATGGACCACAATAGTCCTGACATAGCAGAGGGCAATAGAGCAATATGTCCACTAGATGACAGCAAAGGTTTATTGGGTTTGTGAAATCCTGCCACCTACTGGATTGGAGTGGAATGGGAGTAAATACATGTTACCAGCAGTCATACTCAAATGTACCGTTAGATGGCATGATAACTATAGATATCGTGTCCATCCCACTTACAGTAATGCATATTCTATCTATGGGGATGTCGAGTCTACGTGTGACATGTATAAGTTATTTGAATGAATGATAGATTCTTCCTCACACTCAAAGGATGGAGAGGCTATGAGCAGGTCTTGAGTGATTTGATTATTACTGTCCCTCCAAGGGTTGTAGTATGATGGAGGTGAGGTAGGTCCCTTGTGTGCCGTACCCGAGCTCCATACAGAGTTGTACTGTGATTGATGACACCCAGGAAATGGGAGTTTACAGGTGCAAATGCACACTCACTGCTCTATGCACACTCACTGGGTTCTACCCACACACTCACTGGGCTCTACCCACACACTCACACTTACTACAATGACACTCCAACACACACACATGCATACAAACACACACGCATACGTTCATGCACACAAAACACACACACATAGACACTCTTTCACACTCTTCACACACGCTGCTGCTACTCGTGTTTATGATCTACATCCTGATTCCCTAGTCACGTTCACACATTGACTCGGTTCTACTTGTATATAGCCACTCATTATTGTTATTTTACTGTGTTACTGTTTCCTTTTGTATTTTATTTGCTAATCTTTTCTTACTTTTTAACCCTGCATTGTTGGTTAAGGGCTTGTAAGGGAGCATTTCACAGTAAAGCCTACACCTGTTGTATTCGGCGGATTTGTGAATATTTGACTTGATCTAATCTACTGTTTAATTCTTACACGATTTAAATGCTTTTAACACTAGGGGGAGCCTTGATCCAATATTCAAATCACACTCTGAGAGGTACCTGCAATTGAAATTCCCAGGGATCTGAATTTGATTCATAATTTATTGAAGCAGTAAACTGTGTTGAAAATTGTGCCATGTCGTGCGCTTTAGAGACATTTACTGGAGTTTGGGCAAGCCGAAGAGCATTGAGTACATGAACCAGGTGAGGTAGCATAGTGGTCCAGAGCATTAAATACATGAACCAGGTCAGGTAGCATAGTGGTCCAGAGCATTAAATACATGAACCAGGTCAGGTAGCATAGTGGTCCAGAGCATTAAATACATGAACCAGGTCAGGTAGCATAGTGGTCCAGAGCATTAAATACATGAACCAGGTCAGGTAGCATAGTGGTCCAGAGCATTAAATACATGAACCAGGTCAGGTAGCATAGTGGTCCAGAGCATTAAATACATGAACCAGGTCAGGTAGCATTGTGGTCCAGAGCATTAAATACATGAACCAGGTCAGGTAGCATAGTGGTCCAGAGCATTAAATAAAACCAGGTCAGGTAGCATAGTGGTCCAGAGGTCACATAGTGGTCCAGAGCATTAAATACATGAACCAGGTCAGGTAGCATTGTGGTCCAGAGCATTAAATACATGAACCAGGTCAGGTAGCATAGTGGTCCAGAGCGGTGGGCCAGTAACTGAAAGGTTGATGGTTTGATTCCCCAAGCTGATTCATCAATGAGCAAGCCGCTTACCTCTAATCGCTCTGGATGAGAGCATCTGCTAAATGACCAAAATAGAATGCCACAAATCAGGGGGGTCATTGAATTCATTTTCTTGACAGGTGTGTACAATTATGAACTTGTAGAATGATTGATTATCATTTTAATAAAAAATAAAAAATATATTTCTTTGTTCCAACAGCTTTAGCCAGATCGAAGTTGCACTCTCTTGCTCTCAATTCCTACATCCCCCTCTGCCCAGTCCCCGATGTCTGTCTTCTCTTACCTGGCCAGCCCCTGTGTGTGATCACCTGCTGGTAAGGTAGTGTGGAGGGCCAGGACAGAACAGTGGTCTCAGTGTACCAGTAAAGGTATCAGTGTGCCAGTCACGTCCTCCTGTCAACGGATGCCAGCCTCACCAACCTCCCACCTCCATGCCACATGAATACAGATGGTGACAGTGGGTGGGACGGACAGCGAAAGAGTAGAAAGGTCTGAATATTCATTAAATGTGCAAACACTACTGTATTTAATAATTCATATCACAGGGCCTGGAGCGATATACTGGGATGTGGGGTTGGGGGGGGGGGGGGTTGGAGGTTTGGAGGGTTGGAGGGTTGGGTCGTGTCTTAGAAGAGTTGGATGTTAGAAGAGTCTAGGAAGAGTTGGATGTTTCAAAGCATCTGATCAGTTGCTGTCACACTTGTTTTGTTCTGGATCGCTCCGTTCTGTTGTACCTTTTGTGTATTACACGTATGCAAAAGCTCCGACTTTACGGTAAACAGAAGGGATAATAATAATAATAATAATATATGCCATTTAGCAGACGCTTTTAAACAGAATACATTCTACGGGGTGGTCCCGGGATGATATGGCCTCTAAACCATCTGCTTCACTTTTGCTTCACTCCATACGGCAGGCAGGAGACATACCATGAAAGCACTTTTAAGTCAAGGTTCATTCAGTGTGTTCACCGTAATGCCATGATTTAAATGGAGAGACAAAATGGATGAGATGATTGATTAGTAATGGCATTTCGTAACAGTAAGGTAGACTAACAACCCATTCCTTACATTGCCTTTACAATGACCTATCCACACTCCATCGCTCTTCAATACATTGTCGACAGGCAGAGAGATTTCACTCTCGATTCATTAACCTTTTCGTGTGTGCTGCCGAGTGCAGAGAGCGAGAGAGAGGGAGGTGGAAGGGAGAGAGAAAGAGAGGACAGAGAGAGAACAAAAGAGGGCAAAAGGGAGTTAGAGAGATTAAAGGAGGTACCTCCTCTCATGCGTTGGTATTCACAGGCCTACTCATCCCTGCAGATGCCTAACAGGGATTTTAATTGATCAAAAGAAAGAGAGGGAGGGAAGAGGGAGAGAGACCTAGGCACCCAACTCTGCTCCACCCTTTCATCTCCTCACTTTAAACTCCATCAGACTCACCCGGGGCCACAAAGTGCCTTCAGAAAGTATTCATACCCCTTGACTTATTCTACATTTTGTTGTGTTACAGCCTGAATTCAAACTGGATTAAACTGATTCTTTCCTGACCCATCTACACACAATACCCCATAATGACAATGTGAAAACATGTTTTCTACATTTTTGCAAATGTATTGAAAATTAAATACAGATATATCTCATTTAATAAGTATTCACGCCCTTAAGTCAACGCATGTTGGAATAACTTTTGGCAGCGATTTCAGCTGTGAGTCTTTCTGGGTAAGTCTCTAAGTCTCCACACCTGGATTGTACCACATTTGCACATTGTTATTTTTGAATGTGCTCAAATTGGTTGCTGATCATTGCGTGACAGCCATTTTCAAGTCTTGCCATAGATTTTCAAGCCAATTTAAGTCAAAACTATAACTAGCTCACTCAGGAACATTCAACGTCATCTTGGTGAGCAACTCCAGTGTAAATTTGGCCTTGTGATTTAGGTTATTGTCCTGTTGAAAGGTGAATCTGTTTCCCGGTGTCTGTTGGAAAGCAGACTGAACCGGGTTTTCCTCTAGGATTTTGCTTCTGCTTAACTCTATTCCATGTATTTTTATCCCCCAAAACACTTGCTAGTCCTTGCCGATGACAAGCATACCCATAACATGATGCAGCCACCACCATGCTTGAAAATATGAAGAGTAGTACTCAGTGATGTGTTCTGTTGGATTTGCCCCAAACATAATGCTTTGAATTCAGTACATAAAGTTAATTTCCTTGCCACATTTTTTACAGTTTAACTTTTTGCAGTGCCTTATTGCAAACAGGATGTATGTTTTGGAATATTTGTATTCTGTACAGGCTTCCTTCTTTTCACTCTGTCATTTAGGTTAGTATTGTGGAGTAACTACAATGTTGTTGATCCATCCTCAGTTTTCTCCTATCACAGCCATTAGACTCTGTGACTGGTTTAAAGTCGCCATTGGCCTCATGGTGAAATCCCTGAACGGTTTCCTTCCTCTCTGGCAACTGAGTTAGGAAGGATGCCTGTGTCTTTGCAGTGACTGGGTGTATTGATACACCATCGAAAGTATAATTAATAACTTCACCATCGACAAAGGGATATTTAATGTCTGCTTTTTAAAATTTTGCCCATCTACCAATAGGTGCCCTTTTTTGTTGTCAGGCATTGGAAAATCTCCCTGGTCTTTGTGGTTGAATCTGTGTTTGAAATTCACTGGTCGACTGAGGGACCTTGCAGAAAATTGTATGTGTGTGGTACAGAGATGAGGTAGTCTTTCAAACATAATGATAAACACTATTATTGCACACAGAGTGAGTCCACGCAGCGTATTATGTGACTTCATAAGCAAACGTTTACTCCTTTTCATAACAAAGGGGTTGAATACTTAGTGACTCAAGACATTTCAAGGTCTCATTTTTCATTCATTTGTAAAAATGTTTAAAAACATAATTCTACTTTGACATGATGTGGCATGGTGTGTAGGCCAGTGATACAAAATCTGAATGGAATCCGTTTTAAATCCAGGCTGTAACACAACAAAATGTGGGAAAAGGTCAAGGTGTGCGAATACTTTCTGAAAGCACTGTAGCTCTTCCATTAGCTATGCACTGAATGATTCTGTCAAGACATCGTCATATTGAACACTGGGAAAGGAATCTGTTTTCCATTCAAACGCTATGGCATACTAGTCCTACAATTTCAAATGAATGAGATCGGAGCCCGAAATTTTATCCATTGTATACAGTGATATTCCTGCACTTCCCCAATCTGACACTCTTCTGAAACCGACTATCTGTAATTGGTTGAAATCCAGCCCTAGAGCTCCATATGGACTACCATGCGCTACAGTGGTAATAGTGCAAAGTCATTGTCATCTGGCCATGCCATTTAGTATATTAACAGGACATTTAGCAGCTCGTTAGGTGTCAGATGGGTGTAGGGTAATGGCACTACTCTCTCTCACCTGTTTTCTGCTGTGCATTCCTCCTTACTGATGGGCATCAGTGGGCTCCTGAGGCAGCTGCCATTTTCCTAACCTGCTGTTACGCTGTTCCTCTGACACTAAGATCCACTATCCATCTCCACTACAGATGGACCTGGGCCAGGACTCACTACGTACGACGTTATGACCTATGAACTCAGTGAGGAATTAGACCTAGAGCTCAAGTAGCTCAATGTTTTTATGTACAGGTCATTTTTTGTTCAATTCAGGTGATCTGATTGAGATTTTTTTTTTCAACATTTATTTGACAGTTCCAGCAATTATCTCCCATTAGCAGCCCTCTTTGACTTCCTGGAGGGTATTTGTTGAGATACTTTAGAGCCTGTCCTACATGTGGTTGATGAAAAACAGAAATGTGCTCTGTGTCTGGCAGAGTAACAGATTGGTTGAATATATGCGCCCATTTTCCAGGTTTCGTCCCACAGACAACTATTTCCTGTGCATGGAATCAATGGAGGGCTGAACTGTGGACAGGCTCAATGAATTTCACTTCCTCAAACCTCCTCCTTCCCCGTTATTGGAATTGCCTCCATCTTCTTTTCACAGGGGGCTAAAACGGAAAGCGTTGGCCCAAGTGTGTTTTAAAAAGAGTTCAGACTTGCTACTATCAATAGGTTCATTTAGAAGGCAGCCAAACATCAAACATGAGAGAGTGTATGCCTGCTAAGTGCCCTGTGCAGCAAGTAATACTGGCTGGGAAATATCCTACAAACTAAACCTCTAGTTCTGAGATGAAGGTATTTTGTACCCTGGCCGTTTAACTATCTTAGTAAATAAAGAGTCCTATACTTTTGATTCCAATTATAGACCAACGTATTTCTTCTTCAAGTCAGGGACAACAGCAATAGCAATTCTACACTCAAGCCAATTATTTGCCAATAGCTAAAGCAGAAAGCAGACATTACAGTATATTGTAGCATCAGTGCCCATAAAAACTGTCTCTGTGAACGGGTCACTCTCTGTTAAATCCAATCTGAAGTAGACGTCTTGCCCCCAGGCCCTTGATAACCTGGCCGGGATGGATCGTATGAGTTTTGCTCCGAACGGGTTGGGTGACTGTCGATGTCTGACTGAAACTGCACAGGGTTCCCTCTCTAGCCCTTCTCTCTCGTCACTCTCTATTCTATCTCGACCGACCCCTGATTCCCCTTTCCTCTGCCTCTCCCTTCCTCTCAGAAATCCTTCCTAAGCTCATACGGGGGGGGGTTATTGATCCACACGTTTTTATTAGTTCCCCCTCAGGGTTGAGAAACATGCACAAATCTCACCCACCATGCCCGGGCTACATCTTAACCAGACTGGAGGCATGAGAAGCAGGGATCAAGTGTGTTTCCAACCCAATTTTTATACATGAGAAATCTACACCCGGAAAAAAAAATACTATCATGCCTCTTGCTTAAAATTGCAGTTCTCTGTGGGTATGCCACGGTCATGTAATCATTTGGGCAACAGTTGGGTTATACCAAAGACGGTTGTTCATACACACGGTCACACATCATTCTCAACCCTGACAGGACTGCAATCTCTCACCAAATCTCCGGTATATCTTGTCAAACCAGGAGAGACTTAAAAAAAATAAAAAAATAAATCTATATGTCATTTAAAAAAGATTCAACGTGAACAAAGAACAAATTCTTATTAACAATGACGGCCTGGCGAGAGACAAAAATGCCTCTTTGGAGACGGGGGCCGGGGATCAAAACTAAACAACGTAAAACAAAAGGAACAGCACAGACAGAAGACACCGGCAACAGCAACAATACAACTGCAAACGAACAGTGGATATGTGTGCGTGCAGGCAGGTGTGTGTTGTGTGTGCTTCTGTGACATAAATCTAGAAGGGCCCTCTGTCTCCAATCCTCTCCATAGGGTTCATGTCTCATGCACCTGTAGTGAGCTATAGAGCCAGGGCACTCTGTATGCGTTTTTTTTTTTTTAAAGCCTGGCCGACACATCTTTAAATAATACATTTCTAATGGAGACAGTGGGGGTATTGTTCCACTTCCCAATCCAGTTTCACAGTAATGAAATCACTGCTGTAATCGCAGCATAATAGACGTCTGATAAGAACAGCACACAGCGAAAACACGAGGCCATTCAGACTCCATCACAGTTAACACAATGGCACAGAGAAAATAGGAACATTGTTTTTTTTAACTCTCGGGTTAGGAAATAGTTTCCTGTTAAAGGGCTACTTTTCTTTATCGTGCTAGCAGGGACCCATAGACTTCTAGTCAATGCGCTAACGGTAGTTGGCTCACAAAACTACCTCTAACTTCCTTCATACTGGACACAGAGACATACACACATATATCTGACTCTTGGGAAGTAGATGAAGGGCCTAATTTCCAAAATCACCAAGTATCCCTTTAGGGATGTACTCATGAAGCAGCTGTACTGGACACCCTCATACATGTCTGGTAAGCTTTGTATGTCTGTATTTAGTACAACAGAGGCTATTTAGTATCTATCAAATGGATGTATGTGACTGTAGATGGTTGTAGATTCATCGGTCAGTTGAAGCAGAGCTCTAGAGGAAGAGACCGAGATGAACGGCTGTAGATTTCTCTAAAAGCACAGACCTCCATCATCTCTCTATCACTTCCTCCCTCCACCTCTCTATCCCTCCCTCCCTCCCCCCATCCATGCCTCTCTCTGTACTCCACAGACCTCCATCATCTCTCTATCCCTCCCTCCCTCCCCCCATCCACCCCTCTCTCTGTACTCCACAGACCTCCATCATCTCTCTATCCCTCCCTCCCCCATCCACCCCTCTCTCTGTACTCCACAGACCTCCATCATCTCTCTATCCCTCCCTCCCTCCCCCATCCACCCTTCTCTCTGTACTCCACAGACCTCCATCATCTCTCTATCCCTCCCTCCCTCCCCCATCCACCCCTCTCTCTGTACTCCACAGACCTCCATCATCTCTCTATCCCTCCCTCCCCCCATCCACCCCTCTCTCTGTACTCCACAGACCTCCATCATCTCTCTATCCCTCCCTCCCTCCCCCCATCCACCCTTCTCTCTGTACTCCACAGACCTCCATCATCTCTCTATCCCTCCCTCCCTCCCCCCATCTACCCTTCTCTCTGTACTCCACAGACCTCCATCATCTCTCTATCCCTCCCTCCCCCCCCCATCCACCCCTCTCTCTGTACTCCACAGACCTCCATCATCTCTCTATCCCTCCCTCCCTCCCCCCATCCACCCCTCTCTCTGTACTCCACAGACCTCCATCATCTCTCTATCCCTCCCTACCTCCCCCATCAACCCCTCTCTCTGTACTCCACAGACCTCCATCATCTCTCTATCCCTCCCTCCCTCCCCCATCCACCCCTCTCTCTGTACTCCACAGACCTCCATCATCTCTCTATCCCTCCCTCCCCCATCCACCCTTCTCTCTGTACTCCACAGACCTCCATCATCTCTCTATCCCTCCCTCCCCCATCCACCCCTCTCTGTACTCCACAGACCTCCATCATCTCTCTATCCCTCCATCCCTCCCCCATCCACCCCTCTTTCTGTACTCCACAGACCTCCATCATCTGTCTATCCCTCCCTCCATCTCTCTATCCCTCCCTCCCTCCCCCCATCCACCCTTCTCTCTGTACTCCACAGACCTCCATCATCTCTCTATCCCTCCCTCCCTCCCCCATCCACCCCTCGCTGTATTCCACAGACCTCCATCATCTCTCTTTCCCTCCCTCCCTCCCCCATCCACCCCTCTCTCTGTACTCCACAGACCTCCATCATCGTCACCATCCCTCCCTCTGCCCTCCGCAGAATCTCAGTCATCGGCCATTAACTAATTGTCCGCATGTCAGATGTGATTTCTCTCTGATAGCAGGTCCGTCGTTTCCCCAGTTTTCATATTCCCAAGGCTCCCTCTCCCTAAAGCCAGGATAAACCGCCTCAGTATCAGGTCCAATCTGATATCGATGTTAGTTAATGTATCCGGTGGTGGTAGCAGCAGATGTCAGTAGACAGGACCGGAAATCTTTGGTAGACTCCCTTTTCTGGCAGTCTTGGAAAGCATAGGTCATCAGAGGAGAAAAGGACTCATCTGTTCCTAGCAACAAAAAAAAAAATTCTTTTACATTTGTGTTTCAAAGTTTCAGTTCCGACTCATAGTGGTCAGAAGTTATCGTTGGCCCGGATGATATCACTTCTCTGTCATGTTCCCTCTGCCTTTTCTGGAAGAGAAGAACTTGCAGTTGGGGACTTTGGCCGTGCCACTCTGGAACCTAGAAAACTCCATGCTGTGACAAGTTTCTGTTCTTCATATCACGACTTCCCATTTGTCTCGCACACATGGTTAAAGAACCACGGTCAACTTTTCTCACTGGAGGGAGACTGGTAAAAGAGAAGGAATAGGTGGTGCCAGGTGATGTAAGAGACTCTATCCAGACACCTGTAGTCTGATGTTGTTTTCTGGGCACAAAAGGTTACAGACTGTTGGTTGCCTGGTGCTGTGAGTTGCCTAGCAACCCCTTTAGCCATATAGAAACACTGGTTCTGATGAGGTTTAATATTACCACAATGATCTGCGTAAGAGAGAAGGAAACCATACTAGTTCCTCTTTCATAAGTCATAGTTTTGAGGCACTCTATTATTAGGAACGTGATCAGCTCATGTCTTTATCACAATTGACTACAATAGCTATTATCACTCAACGACATTGCTTATCATTGACACCCTGAATAATGTTTCTGTTGAGAAGTTAAAGGGTGGTCTGTCTCTATCCTAAGCTACAATCCCTTGACGCTTCGAGGCATCACTCTGCATGGTCTCCCGAGTGGCACAGCGATCTAAGGCACTGCATCTCAGTCCAAGAGGCGTCACTACAGACCCTGGTTTGATCACAGCCGGCTGTGTTTGGGAGTCCCATAGGGCGGTGCACAATTGGCCCAACGTCGTTTGGCCCGGGGTAGGCCATCATTGTAAATAAGAATTTGTTCTTAACGGGCTTAACCTAGTTAAATAAAGGTAAAAACATTTTTTTTTAAATCATGAACACTACGTGTGTTTACATGATTTGACTGATTATTTTTCTGTTCATCATCAGCACCATCTGTGAGGTGTGTGATCTGATACCATCATCACTCATGGAGAATGGCTCTGGTCCCTTCAGAGAGCTTACAAACAGCCTGGGACAAACACCAGTCTCCCAGCATCCCGTAAACCCCTAAACTCTTTTGCAGGGATCATCAACTAGATTCAGGCGCTGGCCCATTTCTTTCTTGAGTGGATGGTCAGAGGGCCGAAACCTAAAATAAACAAGTAGTTTGCAGACAGCAAACAGATATAATATTTGACTAAAACATAATTTCATACCTTGCTTACATTTGTAGACAATCGCATATACCTCTCTGTTATACGTGGGATATCTCTCTGTTATACATGGGAATACTTTGGAACAGATTACACTATATATACAAAAGTATGTGGACACCACTTGAAATTAGTGGATTCAGCAATTTCAGCCACACCCGTTACTGACAGGTGTAAAAAAAAAATCGAGCACACAGCCATGCAATCTCCATAGACATACATTGGCAGTAGACTGGCCTTACTGAAGAGCTCAGTGACTTTCAACGTGACACCGTCATAGGATGTGATCTTTCCAACAAGTCAGTTCGTCAAATTTCTACCCTAATAGAGCTGCCCCAGTCAACTTTAGGTGTTGTTATTTTGAATTGGATATGTCTAGGAGCAACAACGGCTCAGCTGCAAAGTGGTAGGCAACACAAGCTCACAGAACGGGATTGGCGAGTACTGAAAATCGTCTGTCCACGGTTGCAACACTCACTACCGAGTTCCAAACTACCTCTGGAAGCAACGTCAGCACAAGAACTGTTCGCCAGGAGCTTCGTGAAATGGGTTTCCATGGCTGAGCAGCTGCACACAAGCCTAAGATCACCATGCGCAATAACACGTGTTGGCTGGAGTTGTGTCAAGCTCGACGCTATTAGACTCTGGAGCAGTGGAAACGCGTTCTCTGGTATGATAAATCACTTCAACATCTGGCAGTCCGAATCTGGGTTTGGCGGATGCCAGGATAACGCTACCTGCCCCAATGCATAGTGCCAACTGTAAAGTTTGGTGGAGGAGGAATAATGGTCTGGGGCTGTTTTTCATGGTTCTGGCTAGGCCCCTTAGTTCCAGGGAAATCTTAACGCTACTGCATACAATGTCATTCTAGATGATTCTGTGCTTCCAACTTTGTGGCAACAGTTTGGAGACTTTCCTGTTTCAGCATCACAATGCCCCCGTGTACTTTTCTATGTATTTATTCATTTCTTGCAACAACAAAAAAACATGGGGGTCGCACCAATAAAATCACCCACGGGCCAAATTCGGCCAGCAGGCCGTCAGTTGGCCAATCCTGCTATATGGAGTAGCAGCTATGTTTGGGATTACAGGAGAGGGAGAGAGATGAGGGAGTAGAAAAGGAGAGGGAGAACTAGGACGCTGGGGAGAGAGACAGAAGTTGGGAGCAACAGAGAGAGAGAGAGAGGGAGAGGGAGAAGCCCTCCTGGCTCCTCCTCCACAGAGCAGAGATGGCACCCAGGGAACCAGCCTTGTGCTTCAATCCCAGCTGCTGCCCGCTGCCCTCCTCACCATCTGTGTTCTCTCCTCTGCTCTCTGGGTGATTCACTCCTCATTCACTAAGCCCCCCAACACCCCTCTATCCACAGGCTACATACTGTATACAGCACTACAAAATATATTATTCCCACACTTGATGGAGGAGGGGGTGGATTACAGTGATGGACATTCCGGCTCTTTTCAGTGAGCCGGCTCGATCGGCTCAGCACACCAAAAAGAGTCAGCTCTTTTGGCTCCCAAATGGCTCTTTTAAAAAATGATGTTTAGTAGTTTTTCAAGTCAAACAGTTTGTGATAGTTTAACTGTGATTGGTGTTAAAACAATCCTAATTAAATTATTAAATGAAATCATACTCTACCTTAACCACAATGTATTTAAAAATGCATTGGTTTGTTATGAAAAATAATTATATTACACATGTGCATTTAAAATCTAACTTTTTAATGTATATAAACAAAGTGCATATAAATGTAACAATTCAAAACTAATACAATCTGAACAACATAATAAAATATTGCACCATATCAAAGAAAAATAAATAACAATGTGCACAACTGCAGCATCCCACTTAAAACATTAAACTCGCTCATCAACTTATCCCTGACCGCTGGCTACGTCCCTTCCGTCTTCAAGAGAGCGAGAGTTGCACCCCTTCTGAAAAAACCTACACTCGATCCCTCCGATGTCAACAACTACAGACCAGTATCCCTTCTTTCTCTTCTCTCCAAAACTCTTGAACGT
The DNA here is from genome assembly GCF_021184085.1 of Oncorhynchus gorbuscha. Taxonomy (NCBI): domain Eukaryota; kingdom Metazoa; phylum Chordata; class Actinopteri; order Salmoniformes; family Salmonidae; genus Oncorhynchus; species Oncorhynchus gorbuscha. Next base: position 22,874,792 of record NC_060186.1, read on the forward strand.
GCCGTCCTTGGTCAGCTCTCCCGCTATCTCTCTCAGAATGACCTTCTTGATCCAAATCAGTCAGGTTTCAAGACTAGTCATTCAACTGAGACTGCTCTTCTCTGTATCACGGAGGCGCTCCGCACCGCTAAAGCTAACTCTCTCTCCTCTGCTCTCATCCTTCTAGACCTATCGGCTGCCTTCGATACTGTGAACCATCAGATCCTCCTCTCCACCCTCTCCGAGTTGGGCATCTCCGGCGCGGCCCACGCTTGGATTGCGTCCTACCTGACAGGTCGCTCCTACCAGGTGGCGTGCCGAGAATCTGTCTCCTCACCACGCGCTCTCACCACTGGTGTCCCCAGGGCTCTGTTCTAGGCCCTCTCCTATTCTCGCTATACACCAAGTCACTTGGCTCTGTCATAACCTCACATGGTCTCTCCTATCATTGCTATGCAGACGACACACAATTAATCTTCTCCTTTCCCCCTTTGATGACCAGGTGGCGAATCATCTCTGCATGTCTGGCAGACATATCAGTGTGGATGACGGATCACCACCTCAAGCTGAACTTCGGCAAGACGGAGCTGCTCTTCCTCCCGGGGAAGGACTGCCCGTTCCATGATCTCGCCATCACGGTTGACAACTCCATTGTGTCCTCCTCCCAGAGCGCTAAGAACCTTGGCGTGATCCTGGACAACACCCTGTCGTTCTCAACTAACATCAAGGCGGTGGCCCGTTCCTGTAGGTTCATGCTCTACAACATCCGCAGAGTACGACCCTGCCTCACACAGGAAGCGGCGCAGGTCCTAATCCAGGCACTTGTCATCTCCCGTCTGGATTACTGCAACTCGCTGTTGGCTGGGCTCCCTGCCTGTGCCATTAAACCCCTACAACTCATCCAGAACGCCGCAGCCCGTCTAGTGTTCAACCTTCCCAAGTTCTCTCACGTCACCCCGCTCCTCCGCTCTCTCCACTGGCTTCCAGTTGAAGCTCGCATCCGCTACAAGACCATGGTGCTTGCCTACGGAGCTGTGAGGGGAACGGCACCTCAGTACCTCCAGGCTCTGATCAGGCCCTACACCCAAATAAGGGCACTGCGTTCATCCACCTCTGGCCTGCTCGCCTCCCTACCACTGAGGAAGTACAGTTCCCGCTCAGCTCAGTCAAAACTGTTCGCTGCTCTGGCTCCCCAATGGTGGAACAAACTCCCTCACGACGCCAGGACAGCGGAGTCAATCACCACCTTCCGGAGACACCTGAAACCCCACCTCTTTAAGGAATACCTAGGATAGGATAAAGTAATCCTTCTCACCCCCTCCCCCCTTAACATATTTAGATGCACTATTGTAAAGTGGTTGTTCCACTGGATGTCATAAGGTGAATGCACCAATTTGTAAGTCGCTCTGGATAAGAGCGTCTGCTAAATGACTTAAATGTAAATGTAATTAAACTGGTCCCTCTTTTCTCTCTCTTCTTTATTGCCATGTTATAACCAACAGCACACAGCAATGCTGACCGTATTTTGCTTTTATGAGAGATTTCCATTCAGAAATGCAAACTGCCTCACTTTCGAGGGGCTTATGCGGTTTCTTCTCTCAGTAATTATTTGTCCTGTTTTCGAGAAGATCCTCTCAGAGGGAACAGATGTTGCCACTATGCAGAGTCTCCCTGTCATGACTTTAGTAAGCCATGGGTAGACAAGAGGCCTTGATATTCCACCAGGAGGGGCTCCTCCAAATAGGATCGGACCTCCATTATGACATCTGCTGAGGGATTCCTTCGTGCTGCATCCCCAGTTGCTCTCTCGTCAAACAGCAGACGTTTGTGGCACTACTGCTGGTGCTTCTGCTCCATCTGAACCCTCTTCTTCCTGTTGCCCTGGTGCCTGAGCCAGCTGACTGCTGGGGCTGTCCCTCCCTGCTGCTGAGGTTATTATTTGAAGAGCCTCATCAATCGCTCTGACACCACTGAAGGCTAACTTCTTAAACCTGAGGTCAAGTGCAGCGGTTTCTGATAGCACGCGGTTATATTCCATTCTGTGGAACTTTCTGTCCATTGATGAACATTGGGTGTCCATCAACACTGTCACATGTCCTGGGGTTACATTTGCTTCTCTCTGGCAGCTGGCTGTGATTCGCTGCAGACGCTTACACAGGAGTATCATTTTTGAGGCTGTCACATAGCTGAATAGAGAGAACAGCAACTTATTAGCTCAGGTTCATGTTTTGTCTACTGATACTACATTCTCATCTACTGCTCATAGACATATGAAATACTGGATTAAATAATGATGTAGTAACAACTGCTTACTGTACCTCTCTCCACTGATCTCCACAGTGACCTGCTCAAAGGGTTCCAGGACTCTGCACACCTCCTCCACCACCTCCCATTCCTCTTGGGTCAGAACATCAACAGGTGCATTGTGACAATGGCCAGGGTAGAGATGATGGCATCATTTGACTCAAGAAACTGCTTCAACATATAAAATGTTGAATTCCACCTTGTAGTGCAGTCTTGTTTAGGCCTCAGCTCAGGCATCCCCATCTGGCGATGTGTAGACTTTAGTTTTTCAGCACCTACTGTGCTCCTGTGGAAGTATTCCACAGCTGCTTCCACTTTGTCCACAGTGGGCTTCATCACCTTCAGAGCATCTCTTACAATCAGGTTGATTGTGTGGGCGAGACAATGTTCATGGCTTTGCATTGTAGCTAACACAACAGACCACTTTTCCATCTACTTGCCATTCTCTGGCCACTCAACAGTTCCTCTGCCAAGGCCTGTGTGCTCTCATACAGTTGTGGAATAAGTGATTTTGAAAGGGTTTTCTTGCTTGGAATTGTGTACATTGGATTTAGACAATTGCTACAATTTCTAAAACCACAAAAATGGCTGGAAATTGGTGGCAATCATTTTAGCCAATGCAATATCAGTTTGGCCTTGTTTTGCTACAGACATAGACATTGGCATAAACTGGTCCATAGAAGACTGCGTTGCTGTGGGTCGTGGAGTAGGTCTACTTGACTGAGTGGATACATCTCCACGTGTGGAGGTGCTGGCTCCACCACTATCACTAGCAGGCCCGCAAGTTTCTCAAGAACCGGCTTTATATGAGTTTTTCTGGGGCAAATTCTACACTGGGCTCTAACGTTGTCTACATTATTAAAATGCATCCAGATGCTACTGTGCTTCCGACTCATTTTCCAGCTGTTGTTTTCACAGATGTCCTTCCTCTCTCTCCTTGGCTGATAAGTGTGTGACTGTGAGTGAGCATCTTTGGTTCATTGGTTGACACTGCGTGTCTGATTGACAGGAACAACAGGTTAGTCTTAGCAGAGAGTCAGAACGAATGTGTGTGCGCTTGAGCATTTAGGCCTATATATATTTTTTTTCTCTCTCATTCTTTGAATGAGTTCATTCTATTCATTTAAATCTTTTGATTATTCATCTCTTAATTGTTTTCTATTTTTATGAATAGATACGGCTCTTCTGATATGCGAGCCGGCTCCCAACATTCACCTGCATCGCGAACGAGCCATCACTAGTGGATTGAGCCACAGATATGTAGACACTAGCCGGAAGTGATGAGTGACGTTCAGGGAAGACAACATGCTCCTGATAAAGGTGCCCTTCCGAGGTGGATGATCTGCTGGGTATCAGGGTATTTGTACAGTTAATCAATAGAAGTGAATTCATTGATTCACTAGCCTATGATGAAACCTGAAGGAGTGGAGTGTGTTTCTCCATAGAGATGTTCCTCCTGTCTCAGCCTGCAGTATTTATGCTGCAGTAGTTTATGTGTCGGGGGGCTAGGGTCAGTTTGTTATATCTGGAGTAGTTCTCCTGTCCTATTCGGTGTCCTGTGTGAATCTAAGTGTGCGTTCTCTAATTCTCTCCTTATCTCTTTCTTTCTCTCTCTCAGAGGATCTAAGCCCTAGGACCATGCCCCAGGACTACCTGACATGATGACTCCTTGCTGTCCCCAGTCCACCTGGCCATGCTGCTGCTCCAGTTTCAACTGACCTGAGCCCTAGGACCATGTCCCAGGACTACCTGACATGATGACTCCTTGCTGTCCCCAGTCCACCTGACTGTGCTGCTGCTCCAGTTTTAACTGTTCTGCCTTATTATTATTCGACCATGCTGGTCATGTATGAACATTTGAACATCTTGGCCATGTTCTGTTATAATCTCCACCCGGCATAGCCAGAAGAGGACTGGCCACCCCACATAGCCTGGTTCCTCTCTAGGTTTCTTCCTAGGTTTTGGCCTTTCTAGGGAGTTTTTCCTAGCCACCGTGCTTCTACACCTGCATTGCTTGCTGTTTGGGGTTTTAGGCTGGGTTTCTGTACAGCACTTTGAGATATCAGCTGATGTACGAAGGGCTATATAAATAAATTTGATTTGATGATAGAGATGCAGAGAGGAACTCTCCGCCTCTCCTCTTCACTATTCACTCTCTGCATCACAAGAGGACACAAACAAAGACAAACAAATCTGTGCTGCATCGTATACCCCAAACTCACCCCTCACTCTGGGGAATGGGGGAAGGGAGACAGAGCGGGAAGAGGAGGAGAGAGGGAATGAGAGAAGGAGAAGCAGCAGACCTAGGGAATGAGAGATATGGTGAGAGAGAGAGAGAGAGAGAGAGAGAGAGAGAGAGAGAGAGAGAGAGAGAGAGAGAGAGAGCAATAGAAAGAAAGAGAAAGAAAGAGAAATAGCTGTGGGCAGTATTTAAATAAGTCTGGTAGTCAAACAGAGTGTGAATTAATTCCACTGTGTTCTCTCTCCCTGTCCTCTACTGGAGCTGCTTCCCCACAGATCTCTGTCATCTAAAAAAAGACCTACATCAAGAAAGGAAAGTAGGAAAGGTGAGGTTAGAGGATCGGAAGAGAGGACTTCCCCTTTCTTTCTCCCTCAGTCTGCCTGGTTTCCTGACCCAGAGAGAGAGATGGGCCTCGGCTTGGGGAGAGATGGGCAGATCAAGAGCACCGGTAGGGTAGAACCAGGGAGCTGGGCCTCTCCCTGAGCTCTTCTACTACCTACTCCTTCTGGTGCAGAAACAGCAGGGTGGCGTGATCCACATACTGTACTGTAGCAGCTGGCAGACACTGCAGGTCGTCACCAAATGTTCTGGGTCAGCTCTAGTCTGGTTTTAGAAGGCTGATGTGTGTGTGTGTGTGTGTGTGTGTGTGTGTGTGTGTGTGTGTGTGTGTGTGTGTGTGTGTGTGTGTGTGTGTGTGTGTGTGTGTGTGTGTGTGTGTGTGTGTGTGTGTGTGTATGTCAGCTGCAGTTACCGATGTTTCCTTCCTCCTGTTTTATACATTTACATTTAACCAGGCAAGTCAGCTAACAACACATTCTTATTTACAATGACGGCCGACCCTGGCCAAACATGGACAACACTGGGCCAATTGTGCTCCGCCCTGTGAAACTATCAATCACGGACGGATGAGATACAGCCTGGATTCAAATCAGGGACTGTAGTGACACATCTTGCACCGAGATATGGTGCCTTAGAACGCTGCACCACTCGGGAGCCTCAATTCATGTGGATTATGATGTCCAATTCATGTGGATTATAATGTCCAATTCATGTGGATTATAATGTCCAATTCATGTGGATTATAATGTCCAATTCATGTGGATTATGATGTCCAATTCATGTGGATTATAATGTCCAATTCATGTGGATTATAATGTCCAATTCATGTGGATTATAATGTCCAATTCATGTGGATTATAATGTCCAATTCATGTCCATTATTCAAGGCAGGAGCACATGGCTTAGAGCACAGAGCAGGACACAACAGGAATACTTTCAGCATTTGAAGATTGACAATATAATTTCTCTCTCAACCCTACTATCAGTATGCATTTACTTACTCCAATGTTTTGTTTTGTCATGGTGGGATTGGTTCTGGTTTACAGAATAATAGATACATTCTGGGCGTTCCAGAATGATTGTTTTGTGTCATGATCTGAATAAGTTAGAATCAGCCTCAACAGACATGTTAAGACTGCAGCACATACAGTAACACATACGACAGAAACTTGTGTTGTTGGCTGAGCACCTGTATGGTACTTGTTATGAGGTAACTTGTTGTTGGCTGAGCACCTGTATGGTACTTGTTATGAGGTAACTTGTTGTTGGCTGAGCATCTGTATGGTACTTGTTATGAGGTAACTTGTTGTTGGCTGAGCATCTGTATGGTACTTGTTATGAGGTAACTTGTTGTTGGCTGAGCATCTGTATGGTACTTGTTATGAGGTAACTTGTTGTTGGCTGAGCATCTGTATGGTACTTGTTATGAGGTAACTTGTTGTTGGCTGAGCATCTGTATGGTACTTGTTATGAGGTAACTTGTTGTTGGCTGAGCATCTGTATGGTACTTGTTATGAGGTAACTTGTTGTTGGCTGAGCATCTGTATGGTACTTGTTATGAGGTAACTTGTTGTTGGCTGAGCATCTGTATGGTACTTGTTATGAGGTAACTTGTTGTTGGCTGAGCATCTGTATGGTACTTGTTATGAGGTAACTTGTTGTTGGCTGAGCATCTGTATGGTACTTGTTATGAGGTAACTTGTTGTTGGCTGAGCATCTGTATGGTACTTGTTATGAGGTAACTTGTTGTTGGCTGAGCATCTGTATGGTACTTGTTATGAGGTAACTTGTTGTTGGCATCTGTATGGTACTTGTTATCTTGTTGTTGGCTGAGCATCTGTATGGTACTTGTTATGAGGTAACTTGTTGTTGGCTGAGCATCTGTATGGTACTTGTTATGAGGTAACTTGTTGTTGGCTGAGCATCTGTATGGTACTTGTTATGAGGTAACTTGTTGTTGGCTGAGCATCTGTATGGTACTTGTTATGAGGTAACTTGTTGTTGGTTGAGCATCTGTATGGTACTTGTTATGAGGTAACTTGTTGTTGGTTGAGCATCTGTATGGTACTTGTTATGAGGTAACTTGTTGTTGGTTGAGCATCTGTATGGTACTTGTTATGAGGTAACTTGTTGTTGGTTGAGCATCTGTATGGTACTTGTTATGGATCCACCAGTTTCTTCTGTCATCCAAACATGTCAACCCCCACCACCACTTCATCTATAATTGTGTGTTCACACTTTCTTTTTAGGATTCCAGATTTCTTTATGATTTTAAGCCCTTCACCTTCCTACACCTCTCAGAGGTAAAACTCCCACGATGCACTTTACTAATCCATGATGTGACCAACAACTAGATTTTAAAAAGTATAGAAAAGACTGGAGACTAGAGATATGACACGACACAACCTTGAAAACAACATTATACTGGCCAGGTATTGAACGACCGGAGGCTGTGAGGGAGATAGGTTTTGAAGTTCACATTAAGGACCTCATAACAACCATAACAAACAACATTGTAGAGGCAACGTGGGGTGATGTCAGATGCGAAATTGTAAAGCAGCGCCAATATCTGCTGACTGACCTTGAAATGGTTATAACTTCTATAAATAAAGTGTATAACATAGAAAAGCCCTCGAGGTACTGCCAAATCTACCTTCATGCATACATAATCTGGAATATAAACATATTCAAAACACTATTAAATCTTCTGCATGACATTTTCTTAGTGGGAACAGTGGAATTACTGCACAGCACAATGATGGGGAAGGCAGTGCCAGGGTAAAAATAGAGCTGTGATGTAAGACATTAAGCCCAAAGGGCTCATAAAAGGTTATGGCACTGGAATGACAGTTTGAGGGAAAAAGATAAGTTGAGCTGTATCACTAACAGGCCCTCTATATGGTCTGGTCTATGGTAGAGGGCTGTATCCTATGAGAGAGAGAGAGAGAGGATGAGAGAGATGAGAGAGAATGAGAGAGAATGAGAGAGAATGAGAGAGAATGAGAGAGAGAGAGAGAGAGATGTACCGTGGTTTCAGAAAGTGTTCACACCCTTTGACTTTTTCCACTTTGTGTTACAAAATAGGGTTGAGATATATGTTTTGTGTAGATCGTTGACAAAAAATAACTAACATAAAATGTTGTACAAATAATACACTAATATACAGTATATTGATTAGATTCACATACACCTTAGCCAAATACATTTAAACTCAGTTTTTCACAATTCCTGACGTTTAATCCTAGTAAAAAAATTACCTGTCTTAGGTCAGTTAGGATCACCACTTTATTTTAAGAATGTGAAATGTCAGAATAATAGTAGAGAGAATTATTTATTTCAGCTTGTATTTCTTTCATCACATTCCCAGTGGGTCAGACGTTTACATACACTCAATTAGTATTTGGTAGCATTGCCTTTAAATTGTTTAGCTTGGGTCAAACGTTTCAGGTAGCCTTCCTGAGGGCTTGTTAAGTTTGCTGAAATTTAACACAGCTGACAGTGAGAGGGCGCTTATTTTTTTGCTGAGATATATAGAAGCGAAACATTTAAATATTAATTCCCAGAAACCAGACTGATTGTAACAGTCCCAAAACTTATGAAACAGTGTGGCTGGTTCAGTTTTTTTATGGTTCCGTGACAAGTGCTGCCACCGCACCAAAGTTGAGTATAAAACAAGTGTAAAAATGGACAAACACAAGGAACCGCTGGTCTTGTGAGGCGCGACGGGGCCAGTCGGTTACCACCCTCACCTTTACGGGGTTCATGTGGATGCCAGTGCTAGAGATAATGTGGCCCAGGAAAGAAACTTGGGATACATGGAACTCACACTTCTCTATCTTAAAACATAGTTAACTCTGCAGGAGGCATCTCAGGACTTGGCGGATGTGCAGGATGTGTTCCAAAGGGTCTTGGAGAAGATCAGGATGGCATTGAGGAAAACAAAGAAAAACCGATTCAACATATCCCTAAGTGTGTCATTGACCAATGCTTGGAAGCCTGCCGGTGTGTTCGATAATGCGAAGGGCATGACTAAATACTCAGTGGCCACTCGTGGTGTTAAAGACCGTCTTCCATTCATCTCCCTCCCTGATTCTCACCATATTGTAAGCTTTGTGGAGGTCCAGTTTGGTGAAGAATTGGGCCCCAATGGCCAAGTCCAAGGTGGTGAACATCAGGGGTAAGGTGTAATGATTCTAAATCACAATACTGTTCAGCCCTCTGTAAGCAATACAGGGACAGAGGCCTCCATCCTTCTTTCCCATGAAGAAGCCTGCACGAGCTCGGTATGTAGAGGAGCGAATGAAACCTGCCTCCAGCGACTCCCGGATGTAATTGTCCCTGACTGCTATTTCAGGGGTCGAGAGGGAGTACAGACGGCCCCAGGGAGAGGTGGAGCCGGGTAGATGTTTTTCCCTATTCTAGGTGTCACGTGGACCAGGAGAAGGATAAGGGGGTTCTCGGGAGCAGGGATCAAAAGAAAACTAAGAGTCTCAAAGTGGTTCAACTCAACCTGCAGTAGAATTGGCTTGGTCTGATATTCCACCTGCATGGAGTAAATGGGGTGTCCATCGAGGGCTTGAATCTGCAGAGGGATTGGACATTTCCCCAAGGGGATTTGTAATTCTCTGGTGAAGTATTGGTCAATGAAATTGTCCGCGGCCCCGGAGTCAACGAAGGCTTGAATGTGGTGCTGACGGTTGTCCCAATGGAGGGTTACGGGTAGTGTCAGACAGTGATCGGGGAGCGGGGGTGTAACTGCACAGCTCGTCAGGGTCTCCCCTTGTCCTGGCGAGCCCTGGCGTTTTCCCGTCAACTATGGGCATGTAAAACGGAGATGGCTGAGACCTCCGCAGTAGAGGCAGCAGCCTTCGCGCATGCACCATTCACGTTCCTGTGGGCTCAGCAGCCTGGGCTCCTCAATGCTGGGCTTGGGGTGCTCCGGAAACCAGGATGGTGTCAAAAAGGCCATGTCTCACACATTCTCGGATGTCCATCCTGATGGCCAGCGTTATCAGGGACTCGAGGTCCTCTCCAAATTCCCAAGTGGCCAGTTCATCCTTGATGGAGTTCGACAGACCCTGGTGGAAAGCGATGACTAGTGCCTCAGTATTCCACCCACTCTCGGCGGCTAAGATGTGGAACTCAGTGGCGAAGTCAGCCCCTGGTGTTGCCCCTTGGCGGAGGTTGAACAGCTGGCTTGCCGTTTCTTGTCCGCCAACTGGGTGGTTGAAGACTCATCGCAGCTCGGCAGTGAAGGATAATATGGAGCTGCAGGATGGTGGCTGCTGTTCCTACACCTCCATGGCCCACGCCAGGGTCTTGCCCGAGAGTAGAGAGACGATAAAGGAAATAATGGCCCAAACGGTGTGGGACAAGGAGGACTGTGGCTCAAACACCAGATAGCACTGAGCGAGGAACCCCTTGCATCCTATATGGCCAGGTGGCCATTATACCGCTCGGGGGCTGTGATCTTGGGTTCCTGGTGCAGGTTCCCTGGAGGAACTATAGCGACGCCTGTAGCACTGGGCGATGAGACTTGGGCATTGGCTTCTCCTGGGTTGGGCCATTTTTGGAGGGAATCGGTAAGTGCCCGTAGGGTCTCTGATATTTGGGAGAGTTGTTCTTGCTGCCGGCAAGTAGTGCTCCTTGATGGGTTATAGCATTCTGGATCTGGGTGATATCTTCTGGGTCCATGTTGAGGCAGAGGCTTGCTGTGACATGGTGAGGTTGGACCCAGGTGCAGAGAAGAGACCAGATGAGGAATCAGTGATTAAGAATAAACATAATTCTTTACTAAGAAACGGTAGCCGCGGGATCACAGTACACTTGAAAACCAACAAACACTACGTCTCATTAACTCACTCATGAAACAAACGCACATGGTAAACAATTCAAGCTTCTGCAAAGGGCAACAGAAAACACACCTTTTTTAACAGGGAAATCATAACGACTAAATAGGACACACCTAATCAGGGCAAGGTGACTGGTAACATGTCCGAATATAAACAATGCAGCTATTCCCTCCGCAAGGCTATTAAACAAGCTAAGCGTCAGTACAGAGACAAAGTGGAATCTCAATTCAATGGCTCAGACACAAGAGGCATGTGGCAGGGTCTACAGTCAATCACGGACTACAAGAAGAAATCCAGCCCAGTCACGGACCAGGATGTCTTGCTCCCAGGCAGACTAAATCACTTTTTGCCCGCTTTGAGGACAATACAGTGCCACTGACACGGCCTGCAACGAAAACATGCGGTCTCTCCTTCACTGCAGCCGAGGTGAGTAAGACATTTAAACGTGTTAACCCTCGCAAGGCTGCAGGCCCAGACGGCATCCCCAGCCGCGCCCTCAGAGCATGCGCAGACCAGCTGGCCGGTGTGTTTACGGACATATTCAATCAATCCCTATACCAGTCTGCTGTTCCCACATGCTTCAAGAGGGCCACCATTGTTCCTGTTCCCAAGAAAGCTAAGGTAACTGAGCTAAACGACTACCGCCCCGTAGCACTCACTTCCGTCATCATGAAGTGCTTTGAGAGACTAGTCAAGGACCATATCACCTCCACCCTACCTGACACCCTAGACCCACTCCAATTTGCTTACCGCCCAAATAGGTCCACAGACGATGCAATCTCAACCACACTGCACACTGCCCTAACCAACCTGGACAAGAGGAATACCTATGTGAGAATGCTGTTCATCGACTACAGCTCGCATTCAACACCATAGTACCCTCCAAGCTGGTCATCAAGCTCGAGACCCTGGGTCTCGACCCTGCCCTGTGCAACTGGGTACTGGACTTCCTGACGGGCCGCCCCCAGGTGGTGAGGGTAGGCAACAACATCTCCTCCCCGCTGATCCTCAACACAGGGGCCCCACAAGTGCGTTCTGAGCCCTCTCCTGTACTCCCTGTTCACCCACGACTGCGTGGCCACGCACGTCTCCAACTCAATCATCAAGTTTGCGGACGACACAACAGTGGTAGGCTTGATTACCAACAACGACGAGACGGCCTACAGGGAGGAGGTGAGGGCCCTTGGAGTGTGGTGTCAGGAAAATAACCTTACACTCAACGTCAACAAAACTAAGGAGATGATTGTGGACTTCAGGAAACAGCAGAGGGCACACCCCCTATCCACATCGATGGAACAGTAGTGGAGAGGGTAGCTAGTTTTAAGTTCCTCGGCATACACATCACAGACAAACTGAATTGGTCCACTCACACTGACAGCGTCGTGAAGAAGGCGCAGCAGCGCCTCTTCAACCTCAGGAGGCTGAAGAAATTCGGCTTGTCACCAAAAGCACTCACAAACTTCTACAGATGCACAATCGAGAGCATCCTGGCGGGCTGTATCACCGCCTGGTACGGCAACTGCTCCGCCCTCAACCGTAAGGCTCTCCAGAGGGTAGTGAGGACTGCACAACGCATCACCGGGGGCAAACTACCTGCCCTCCAGGACACCTACACCACCCGATGTTACAGGAAGGCCATAAAGATCATCAAGGACATCAACCACCCGAACCACTGCCTGTTCACCCTGCTATCATCCAGAAGGCGAGGTCAGTACAGGTGCATCAAAGCTGGGACCGAGAGACTGAAAAACAGCTTCTATCTCAAGGCCATCAGACTGTTAAACAGCCACCACTAACATTGAGTGGCTGCTGCCAACACACTGTCATTGACACTGACCCAACTCCAGCCACTTTAATAATGGGAATTGATGGGAAATGATGTAAATATATCACTAGCCACTTTAAACAATGCTACCTTATATAATGTTACTTACCCTACATTATTCATCTCATATGCATATGTATATACTGTACTCTACATCATCGACTGCATCCTTATGTAATACATGTATTTACATTTACATTTAAGTCATTTAGCAGACGCTCTTATCCAGAGCGACTTACAAATTGGTGCATTCACCTTATGACATCCAGTGGAACAGTCACTTTACAATAGTGCATCTAAAACTTAAGGGGGGTGAGAGGGATTACTTATCCTATCCTAGGTATTCCTTAAAGAGGTGGGGTTTCAGGTGTCTCCGGAAGGTGGTGATTGACTCCGCTGTCCTGGCGTCGTGAGGGAGTTTGTTCCACCATTGGGGGGCCAGGGCAGCGAACAGTTTTGACTGGGCTGAGCGGGAGCTGTACTTCCTCAGTGGTAGGGAGGCGAGCAGGCCAGAGGTGGATGAACGCAGTGCCCTTGTTTGGGTGTAGGGCCTGATCAGAGCCTGGAGGTACTGAGGTGCCGTTCCCCTCACAGCTCCGTAGGCAAGCACCATGGTCTTGTAGCGGATGCGAGCTTCAACTGGAAGCCAGTGGAGAGAACGGAGGAGCGGGGTGACGTGAGAGAACTTGGGAAGGTTGAACACCAGACGGGCTGCGGCGTTCTGGATGAGTTGAAGGGGTTTAATGGCACAGGCAGGGAGCCCAGCCAACAGCGAGTTGCAGTAATCCAGACGGGAGATGACAAGTGCCTGGATTAGGACCTGCGTCGCTTCCTGTGTGAGGCAGGGTCGTACTCTGCGGATGTTGTAGAGCATGAACCTACAGGAACGGGCCACCGCCTTGATGTTGGTTGAGAACGACAGGGTGTTGTCCAGGATCACGCCAAGGTTCTTGGCGCTCTGGGAGGAGGACACAATGGAGTTGTCAACCGTGATGGCGAGATCATGGAACGGGCAGTCCTTCCCCGGGAGGAAGAGCAGCTCCGTCTTGCCGAGGTTCAGCTTGAGGTGGTGATCCGTCATCCACACTGATATGTCTGCCAGACATGCAGAGATGCGATTCGCCACCTGGTCATCAGAAGGGGGAAAGGAGAAGATTAATTGTGTGTCGTCTGCATAGCAATGATAAGAGAGACCATGTGAGGTTATGACAGAGCCAAGTGACTTGGTGTATAGCGAGAATAGGAGAGGGCCAAGAACAGAGCCCTGGGGGACACCAGTGGTGAGAGCGCGTGGTGAGGAGACAGGTAGGACGCAATCCAAGCGTGGGCCGCGCCGGAGATGCCCAACTCGGAGAGGGTGGAGAGGAGGATCTGATGGTTCACAGTATCGAAGGCAGCCGATAGATCTAGAAGGATGAGAGCAGAGGAGAGAGAGTTAGCTTTAGCAGTGCGGAGCGCCTCCGTGATACAGAGGAGAGCAGTCTCAGTTGAATGACTAGTCTTGAAACCTGACTGATTTGGATCAAGAAGGTCATTCAGAGAGAGATAGCGGGAGAGCTGGCCAAGGACGGCACGTTCAAGAGTTTTGGAGAGAAAAGAAAGAAGGGATACTGGTCTGTAATTGTTGACATCGGAGGGATCGAGTGTAGGTTTTTTCAGAAGGGGTGCAACTCTCGCTCTCTTGAAGACGGAAGGGACGTCTTTAACTATGCCACTTTGTTTACTTTGTTTACTTTGTCTACACACTCATCCCATATGTATATACTGTACTCGATACCATCTACTGTATGCTGCTCTGTACCATCACTCATTCATATATTCTTATGTACATATTCCTTATCCCCTTACACTGTGTACAAGACAGTAGTTTTGGAATTGTTAGTTAGATTACTTGTTGGTTATCACTGCATTGTCGGAACTAGAAGCACAAGCATTTCGCTACACTCGCATTAACATCTGCGAACCATGTGTATGTGACAAATAAAAATAAAATTTGTTTTGAATTTGATTTGGACACACCGAGTGTTGTTAATGTCTCTAGGGTGGTCTCTGCCGCCCTCTGGTGACAGGTGGAACCATGACACCTTACAAATAGTTGTATATGCTGGGTACAGAGATGAGGTAGTCATTCAAAAATAATTTAAACACTATTGTTGCACAGAGTGAGTTTATGCAACTAATTATATGGCTTGTTGAAACAAACAATATTGCATAACAAAGGGGTTGTCTTATTAACTCAAGACATTTCAGCTTATAATTTATCATTCATTTGTAAAATTTACGAAAAACAATATTCCACTTTGTCATTATCGAGTATTGTGTGTAAGGTAGTGACACAAAATCTCAATTTAATCCATTTTAAATTCAGGCTGTAACACCACAAAATATGAAAAATGTCAAGGGGAGTGATTATTTTTCTGAAGACACTATGTGTGGAAATTTTCCCAGACTCATCGGTGCGATAAAACTATACCATCTCTGTTTATGTCGAAGAAGGGACACAATTTTCCACTCCAAGGAGCAGATGGAGCAACATTTTTATATAAACACTTTGCAACGCAGTGAGTTGGAAACAAATTAAGCCGAGCTCACTCGCCTACAACGATTCTCCGCCAGGGCTTGTTGAGCTCAATCTATTTTCTAACCATCACTGAAGGAGGTGTGTGTGTGTGTGTGTGTGTGTGTGTGTGTGTGTGTGTGTGTGTGTGTGTGTGTGTGTGTGTGTGTGTGTGGGGGGGGTTTGTTGGTTATGAAAGCAGCCACTGACAGCCCGAAAACCTTCGGTGATAAAACACACATGGTGATATCTCCTTCACTGAAGCAGCCGTCCACTTCAATCAATAATATCTGTAAAAGCTGGGCGTAAGTACCAAAACTGTAGCTAAATCATGCACTAAAAAGATCACAAGACCTTGTAGGACTGTACAAAAGTTTATGTGGACAAGATGAGACTGTCAAGTGAAGAGGGAATGTATATATCACGTCTAGTCATCTGACAGGCTAGACATTTGGTAATGTAGCCTAGTCTGTTTGATGTGGAGGTCTGACATTTGAGGAGGGTTTTTGATGTGGTAGGGATGGCATGGGATGTGCTTTGTGTGTGTGTGTGTGTGTGTGTGTGTGTGTGTGTGTGTGTGTGTGTGTGTGTGTGTGTGTGTGTGTGTGTGTGTGTGTGTGTGTGTGTGTGTGTGTGTGTGTGTGTGGTGTGTGTGCCTCTCCATGTGTGTGTGTGTGTGCAGGCGTACATTTGCGTGTGTGTTTATCTCCCTATATGTTTGTGTGGGAGTGTGCATGTGCGTGTGTATGTGTGTAGCATACAGGGGCATTGTGGGATAGCCAGTATTCCCAGGCCAGTGTTCCTAGTCTGCAGGTTATCAGGCTGCAGTCCTGTGCCTCTCTCACTGTGTCAGTCTACACACTGCGCTGCCACCACTACCCATGATTCCATCTCTACCCCAGCTTTGATCTGCGCTTCCCTGGCCTTCAGCTGCTTTAGACAACAGACACAGCAGGCTGAATATGTTTCACACTGTATTGCCCTGGGTGTAATGAGCCCCGACTTCAACATTCACCACAATTCATGTTACAAAGGCAGACAGCTACATACATCATTTATGTATTGTTGTATGTGTCGTTCATTGCATTTGTAATGTACAGCATGCCTATTGACTGTATGTTCTGTATGTGTGTACTGTTGTCGACCTATTGTCACTCCCTGACTTTAGTTATCTTTGTTTTCTTTATTATTTTGGTTAGGACATGGTGTGATGAGGGTGGTATATGTGTGTTTTTATTTGTCTAGGGTTTTTTGTACATCTATGGTGGCCTGAATTGGTTCCCAATCAGAGGCAGCTGTTTATCGTTGTCTCTGATTGGGGATCCTATTTAGGTTGCCATTTTTCCATTTTGGTTTTGTGGGTTATTGTCTGTGTAGTTGCATGTCAGCACTCGTGTTTATAGCCTCGCATATGTTGTTAGTTTGTTTAAGTGTTCTTTGTTTTAATAAAAGTAGAATGTATTCATCTCATGCTGCGCCTTGCTCATTGTTATGACGACCGTGACACATTTATTTTGTATTTTTTAAAGGGTAAATCAGCTTCAATATTGCAGATTGTGGCTTTGATCAATTCAATTTTCTGCATCATTTCCTAGTGTGTGTGTGTGTGTGTGTGTGTACAGTGCATTGACTTGACTTTTTCCACATTTTGTTACGTTACAGGCTTATGCCACCACCATGCTTCACCGTAGAGTGAATAATGGCTTCCGTCTGGCCGATCTAACATTAAGGTCTGATTGATGGAGTGCTGTAGAGATTGTTGTCCTTCTGGAAAGTTCTTCCATTTCCACAGAGGAACACTGGGGCTCGCTCACCTCCCTAACCAAGACCTTTCTCCCACGATTGCTCATGTTGGCCAGCTCTAGGAAGAGTCTTGGCGGTTGCAAACGTTTTTAAATTAAGAATGATGGAGGCCACTGTCTTCTTGGGGACTGTCAATGCTGCAGAAATGTTTTGGTACCCTTCCCCAGATTTGTGCCTCGACACATATCTGTCTCGGAGCGCTACGGACAATTTCTTCGACCTCATGGCTTGGTTTTTGCTCTGACATGCACTGTCAACTGTAGACAGGTGTGTGCCTTTCCAAATCATGTCCAATCAATTGAATTTACCACAGGTGGACTCCAGTCAAGTTGTAGAAACCTCTCAAGAATGATATATGGAAACAGGATGCACTCGAGCACAATTTTGAGTCTCATAGCAAAGGGTCTTAATAGTTATGTAAATGGGGTATTTCTGTTTGTTTTTTAAATATCTAAACCTGTTTTCGCTTTGTCATTATGGCAGTACTGTGTGTTGATTGATGAGGAAATGTTAATTTAATACATTTTGAAATAAATCTAACGTAACAAAATGTGGAACAAGTCAAGGGGTCTGAATACTTTCTCGAGGCACTGTATGTTCAGTGTGTACTGTATACCTTTTGTGTGCACAGTGTGTACTGTGTCTATGGTACATTCTATGGTGTGTGAGGGGCTTTGATATTGCAGTCACATAAATACACGGTATCTCATCCCCCGTGGTGATTTTATAAATCTGACGTGTTTCTCCCCCTCTTCAGTCATCTCTTGCTGTTACAGCTTAAAACACATTAAACCTATGAGCTGCTTCCTCTGATAACATACAGCAAAGCACTGTGCAAACATAGACACCACAACACACTAATATTCATTTCACTCAGTCTCATACAGGACATTGCATCATCCTGATATATGGTGTAAATATTGATGGGGCATGACATATCGAGAATGGAGGTTGTTTACTTGAATGTCACTGCAATGCAAGGCATTCGTGTTCATTTGTTTTGCATACATTTAATCTCCTAGCTATATTATTGGCATGATGTACAGTGCCTTCAGAAAGTATTCTCACACCCCTTGATTTCTTTCACATTTCGGTGAGTTACAGCCTGGATTTAAAATTTTGTCACTTGCCTACACACAATACCCAATATGTATTGAGTCAGTAAGTATTTAAATAAGTATTCAATAAGTATTCAAACCCTTTGCCTAAATAGGTTCAGGTGTAAAAATGTGCTAAACAAGCAGTGGTGTAAAGTACTTAACTAATATTTGACTTAAGTTTTTATATTCTTGACAACTTTTATCTTTACTTCACTACATTCATAAAGAAAATGTTATATCGACAAGAAAATGGTCCAATTCACACTTATCAAGAGAAAATCCATAGTCTTCCCTACTGCCTCTGATCTGTCAGACTCACTAAAAACACATTCTACATTTGTAAATGATGGAGTGTGCCCCTGGCTATCTGTGAATAAATAAAAAACAAGAATATGGTGCCATCCGGTTTTCTTAATATAAGGAATTTGAAATTATTTATACTTTTACTTTTGATACTTAAGTATATTTTTGCAATTACATTTCATTTTCATACTTAATTATATTTAAAACCAAAAACTTTTAAACTTTTACTCAAGTAGTATTTTACTGGATGACTTCTATTAAGGCATCTTTACTTTTACTCAAATAAAATAAATTGTTATTAGTCACATGTGCCGAATACAACAGGTGAAATGCTTATTTCCGAGCCCTTAACTTATTTTCGGATGACTGACGTGCCCAAAGTAAACTGCATGTTACTCAGGCCCAGAAGCTAGGATATGCACAGAATTGATAGCATTGGATGGGAAACACTCAGTTTCTAAAACTGTTAAAATAATGTCTGTGAGTATAACATAACTGATATGGCAGGTGAAAACCCGAGGAAGATCCATCCAGATTGGGTTTGTTTTAGGTCACAGGCCATTTCAGTGCTAGCCTATGGGAAATACAAATAGATAGGACCCGGATTGCAGTTCCTATGGCTTCCACTAGATGTCAACCGTCTTTAGAAAGGGTTTCAGGCTGGTTTTTTGAAAAATTAGTAAGTAGTCGGAAAAAACTACAAGGTGTCTCCCATTAGAAACGTAGTCTTGTTGGCGCGTGAATGAGGTGCGCGCTCTTCGTTATTTATCATCCCTATTGAACATACTATTCTCCGTCTAAAATATTATTGTTAATTTAGATATTACAGTACCTGAGAATTCATTAGAAACATGTTTGGACAAACTTTACCGCTAACTATTTGGATTAGTTTGTATGCATGTTGAACGAGTGGATTACTGAGATCATTGGCACCAACTAAACTGACTTTTTTGGTTATAAAGAAGGACTTTATCGAACAAAACGACCATTCATTGTGTATCTGGGACCCTTGGGATTGCATAGAAAGATCTTCAATGGTAAGTGATTTATTTAATCGCTATTTGTGATTTTGTGACACCTGTGCTGGTTGAAAAAGTATTTTGATGTGAGGCGCTGTCCTCAGATAATCGCATGGTATGCTTTTGACGTAAAGCCTTTTTGAAATCTGACAACACGGTTGGATTAACAAGAAGTTCAGCGTTTAAATGATGTATGAATCAAATCAAATTTATTTATATAGCCCTTCGTACATCAGCTGATATCTCAAAGTGCTGTACAGAAACCCAGCCTAAAACCCCAAACAGCAAGCAATGCAGGTGTAGAAGCATGGTGGCTAGGAAAAACTCCCTGTTTTCATGAATGTTTAATATTAAGATTTTTGTATTCAGAATTTCGTGCACTGCAATTTCACCGGATGTTGTTGTAGGTAGCAAGTAATTAAAGAGCAGCAGTAAAATAACAATAGCAAGACTATATACAGGTGGGTACGGTAGAGTCAATGTGAGGGGGAACCGGTTAGTTGAGGTAATTGAGGTAATATGTACATGCAGATAGAGTGACTATACATAGATGATAACAACAGGGAGTAGCAGCGGTGTAAAAGAGTGGGGGCAATGCAAATAGTCTGGGTAGCCTTTTGATTAGATGTTCAGGAGTCTTATGGCTTGGGGGTAGAAGCTGTTCAGAAGCCTCTTGTACCTAGACTTTATGCTCCGGTACTGCTTGCCTAGTCTATGACTAGGGTGGCTGGAGTCTTTGACAATTTTTAGTGCCTGGATTGCAGGAAGCTTTGCCCCAGTAATGTACTGGGCTGTACGCACTACCCTCTGTAGTGCCTTGCAGATGGAGGCCGAGCAGTTGCCATACCAGGCAGTGATGCAACCAGTCAGAATGCTCTTAATGTTGCAGCTGTAGAACCTTTTGAGGATCTGAGGACCCATGCCAAATCTTTTCAGTCTCCTGAGGGGGAATAGGTTTTGTCGTGCCCTCTTCACAACTGTCTTGGTGTGTTTGGGCCATGTTAGTTTGTTGGTGATGTGGACATCAATGAACATGAAGCTCTCAACTTGCTCCACTACAGCCCGTAGATGAGAATGGGGGCGTGCTCCGTCCTATTTTTCCTGTAGTCCACACTAGTCTTCTTTGTCTTGATCACGTTGAGGGAGAGGTTGTTGTCCTGGCACCACACGGCAAGGTCTCTGACCTCCTCCCTATTGGCTGTCTCATCGTTGTTGGTGATTAGGCCTACCATTGTTGTGTCATCTGCAAACTTAATGGTGGTGTTGAAGATGTGCCTGGCCGTGCAGTCATTAGTGAACAGGGATTACAGGAAGGGACTGAGCACGTACCCCTGAGGGGTCTCTGTGCTGAAGATCAGCGTGGCGGATGTGTTGTTATCTACCTTCACTACCTGGGATCATCCCATCGGGAAGTCCAGGATCCAGTTGCAGGGGGAGGTGTTTAGTCCCAGGGTCCTTTGCTTATTGATGAGCTTTGAAGGCACTTTATCAAGGCACAAGGCGAGACCCAGATGCAGACACAGGAGGCAGATGGTTGGAGTTATACAATGTTTAATAATCAAAAAGGGGTAGGCAAGAGAATGGTTGTGCACAGGCAAAAAGGTCAAAACCAGAACATAGTCTAGGAGGTACAGAGTGGCACACAGGCTCGTAGTCAAGGCAGGCAGAATGGTCAGGCAGGCAGGTGCAGTCCAGAAACAGGCAAGGGTCAAAACGGGGAGGACTAGAAAAAGGAGAATAGCAAAAGGAGTACGGGAAAAACATGCTGGTTGGCTTGACTAAACATACACACTGGCACAGAGAGACGGGAAACACAGGAATAAATACACTGGGGAAAATAAGTGAGGGGGTGGAGACAAACACAGGAACAGGTGAAACAGATCAGGGCGTGACAGTATCCCTCCCTAGGGACGCAACATGGCATCCTACCTGGGCGCCTGACCGGGGTATCGGTGGTGGAAATCGACGATGAGGGCCGGGTCCGAGATGTCTTTAGCAGGAACCCAGCACCTCTCCTCCGGGCTATTACCCTCCCAGTCAACCAGGTACTGGAAACCCCTGCCCCATGGTCAAACCTTCAGGAAGCGTCTCATGTATACGCTGGCTGGCCAACAATAACCTGGGGGGATGGATGGGCCTGGAGACAGAAGACAAAGGACAGTGAGACACAGGTTTAATCCTAGACACATGGAAGGTAGGGTGAATATGGAGGGTACGGGGTAACACAAAATGGACAGCAGTGGAACTCAGAACTCTAGAGATGGGAAAAGGACCAATGAACCGGGGAGACAGTTTGCGCGACTCTATCCAAAGGGGCAGATTCCGAGTGGAAAGCCAAACCCACTGCCCAATGCGCTAGCGGGGAGCTGGAGTCCGTTGACGGTCCGCTTGTCGACGATACCTGGAGTTGGTCTTGAGAATAGCCGCCCTGGATCTTCTCCAGGTACGTCGACTGCAGCGGACAAATGTCTGGGTGGAGGCTGATCCCCCATGGAGCACTCGAAAGGGGAGAGTCCCGTGGCAGAACTGGGAGGAATGATCCGGGCATACTCCACCCAGACCAGTTGACGGCTCCAGATAGTGGGGTTGGTTGAGACCAGGCACCTTAAGGTGGTCTCCAGGTCTTGGTTGGCTCGCTCCGACTGATCGTTAGTTTGGGGATGGAGTCCGGATGACAGGCTGGCTGACAACCCAATAAGGGTGCAGAATGCCTTCCAGAACTGAGACGAGAACTGATGACCCCGATCGGAGACCACGTCTACCGGGAGTCCATGGATCCGGAAGAGGTGCTGCACCATAATGTGCGCCGTCTACTTGGCAGAAGGTAGTTTGGGGAGAGGGATGAAATGGGCGGCCTTGGAGAACCGATGGACTACCGTCAAAATGGCAGTGTTGCCATCAGACGGAGGGAGCCCAGTGACAAAGTCCAGAGATATATGAGACCAGGGACGATGAGAGACCGGTAGTGACTGAATGAGGCCAGAAGGAGCTTGCCGTGGAGTCTTGTTCTGAGAACACTGTGCATGTGGCGACGAAGGCAGAGACTTCAGGAACCATTGTGGCCCACCAGAAGCATTGTCGGAGGAAGGGACCCTGATGGGACCCTGGATGACAGGTCAGCCTGGAGGAATGAGCCCATTCCAGAACGCGGGACAAGACTGGATTAGGGACAAACATCCGGTTAGCCGGGCCCCCTTCAGGTCCAGGCTGGGAGCGTTGTGCCTCGTGGACCATGTTTTCAATACCTCAATCCACAGTGGCAGCAAGGCATGAGGTAGGGAGAATGGTTTCAGAGGTCGAGAGTGTGGCAGAGGGACTGTATATGCGGAAGAGGGCGTCAGGCTTCACATTCTTAGACCCTGGGCAGTAGGAGATGGTGAAGTTGAATCTGGTGAACAGGAGGGTCCACCGGGCATGCCTGGAGTTAAGGTACTTTGCGGTACGGAGATATTCCAGGTGTTTATGGTCAGTCCAGACCAGGAATGGCTGTTCTGCTCCTTCCAGCCAGTGCCTACACTTTTCCAATGCCATCCTCACCACCAGGAGTTGCCAACATCGAAGTTCCTTTCAGCAGGATTGTGAAGATGGGACAGGAAGGCACAGGGATGAAGCTTCTGGTCCTGGGCAGATTGCTGTGACAAGATGGGCCCCCATTCCAACATCCAAAGCATTCACTTCCACCACAAATTTACGCGAGAGGCCCGGATAGATGAGGATGGGTACGGTTGTGAACCGATGCTTCAGGTCCACAAAGGCTTTGTAGACAGCTGGAGACTATTTGAACGGTACCTTGGGAGAGGTGAGTGCCGAGAGGGGTGTCACCAGGGTGCTGTAGTCCCAAATGAAACGGCAATGGAAGTTTGCAAACCCAAGAAACCGTGGCAACTGCACCCTGGACGTTAGTTGAGCCCAATTCAACACTGCTTTCACCTTTCCAAGATCCATCTGAACATTGCCCTCAGCAATGACATATCCCAGAAAGGTGATTGTAGAACGGTGGAACTCACACTTCTCGGCTTTCACGAACAGTTGGTTCTCCAGGAGGAGCTGAAGGACCTGTCTGACATGAAGAACATGTTATTGTGCAGATCGGGCAAAAAACAGGATGTCGTCAAGGTACACGAACGCAAACCGGTTTAGCATGTCCCAAAACACATCATTGACCAAAGCCTGGAAAACAGTGGGGTGAGTCCAGATGGCTTGACCTGTTACTCATAATGTCCACTGGCTGTTTTTGAAGGCTGTCTTCCACTCATCCCCCTTGCGTATCCGAACCAGGTGGTAGGCATTTCGAAGGTCCAATTTGTAAAATATGGTGGCCCCCTGGAGAGGTTCAAACGCCGAGGAGAGGAGAGGTAGGGGGTAACGAATCTTGACAGTAATATCATTAAGTCCCCGGTAGTCAATGCACAGACGCAGCGTCTTGTCCTTCTTCTCCACAAAGAAAAACAGACGGACAGACAGACGGATGGCCCCAGTGGCCAGAGACTCCTCTATGTACTCCTCCATAGCTTTGGTCTCTGGTCCAGACAGAGAATACACTCGACCCCGAGATGGTGTAGTGCCTGGGAGAAGATCAATGGCACAATCATAAGGACGGTGCTGGCGAATGGAAGTATCATCTGCCTTACTGAACACTTCCAGGATGTCATGGTATTCTGTGGGGATAGCAGAGCCATCCACAGTCTTGCTAACATCCTGAGGAAGACGACATGAGGAAGGCTGTGCTGCTTGAAGGCAGTGGGAATGGCAAAATGGGCTCCAGGAAAAGCCAGGAAAATTTCAAAACAACTGGAACATGGGGAGATGCAATGAAGAGGAACTATATTGTCTCACTGTGGTTACCAGAAACCCGTGATTGAACAGTTCTATGGGTGATTTCCCCTATAGAGTGGCCATCCAGTGCCCTAGCATCCATGGGCACAGAGAGCGGCTGAGTGGGAATACCAAACTACGAAGCTATCGTGGCATCCATAAGATTTCATCAGCCCCAGAGTCAATGAGCACTCGTAGAGTATTAGATTGGTCTCCCCACAGCACAAGAGCAAAAAGGGGTGTGCGGGTGATGGGAATTAGGAAACTCCCAGTCTGACTCACCATGGTACTGGTACTCACTAGAGACAAGGGTTTCCTAATAGGGCAGGTAGCTATACAATATCATGCCGCTCCACAGTACAGACAACATTTACATTTACATTTAAGTCATTTGGCAGACGCTCTTATCCAGAGCGACTTACAACAGTTATTATTCATCCTTCGTGAGCGTTCCCTGACTGATAACCTATAGCTCTTCCCAATTGCAAAAGCTCAGGGGTATCCAACTCATCCCTCATAGGCTCGGGTGGCTTCGAATCCTCTCGGAAGAGCTGCCTTCAGAAACCTCCGGATTCCCTCTGGCCCCTTTTTCTCCACCTCCTCTTCACGCAAATGATAGTGATCTGGGCCTGTTCCCGGCAAAGCAGTATGTCAGTCACGACGGGCTCGCTGGACTCTGCCAGTCCGTGACGAATAATCACAGTTCTGATGTCCAGAAGTTATTTTCAGTCATAAAAGACGGTAGCAGCAAACAAAATAAGTTAAAAAAATATATGTTTCAAACAACGCAAAGAAACAAACTGTAAGGGAGTGCATAACAGGCGGCAGGGAAGTCAGGAGAGCAAAACTGGGAAATCAACGGAGCAGTTTTAATCATAAAACCACCGGAAACCAGAACAACAAACAAATGGGTACAAAACCTGTCCCGCACCAGAGAAAACGTGCACATGCACTTACAATAAACAATCCCACACAAAGACATGGGGGGAACAGAGGGTTAAATACACAACATGTTATGAGGGAATTGAGACCAGGTGTGTGGGAAGACAAGATAAAACAAAAGGAAAATGAAAAGTGCATTGATGATGGCTAGAAGACCGGCGACACCGAGCTCCGCCCGATCAAGGAGAGGAACTGACACGTAAAACGTCAGTCGTCTTCTCCAGCGCCATCTTGTAGTACTCAAGTATGACAATTGGGTACTTTTTCCACCACTGTCAACAAGTCACGTAATAAGTTGCATGGGACTCACTCTGTGTGCAATAATAGTGTTTAACATGATTTTCCAATGACTATCTCATCTCTGTCCCCCACACATGCAATTATCTGTAAGGTCCCTCAGTAGTGAATTTCAAACACAGATTCAACCACAAAGACCAGGGAGGTTTTCCAATGCATCACAAAGAAGGACACCTATTGGTAGATGGGTAAAACAAGAAGAAGCAGACTTTGAATATCCATTTGACCATGGCGAATTTATTAATTATACTTTCAATGGTGTGTCAATACACCCACTCACTAAATAGATATAGGTGTCCTCCTGGAGAGGAAGAAAACTGCTCAAGGATTTCACCATGAGGTCAATGGTAACAATCAAACAGTTCCAGAGTTTAATGGCTGTGATAGGAAAAAACTGAGGAAGGATCAACAACATTGTAGTCACTCCACAATACTGACCTGATTGACAGATTTTTTTTAAAGAAACAGAATGGAGCTCAGCACAGGCAAAATCCTAGAGGAAAACCTGGTTCAGTCTGCTTTCCACCAGACACTGGGAGATTAAGTCACCTTTCAGCTAGACAATAACCTTAAACATAAGAGCAAATCCACACTAGATTTGCTTACGAAGAAGACAGTGAATGTTCTTGAGTGGGTGAGTTACAGTTTTAACTTCTAAATGAAAATCTATGGCAAGACCTCAAAATGGTTGTCTAGCAATGATCAACAACCAATTTGACAGAGCTTGAACATTTTGAATACAATAATGGGCAAATGTTGCACAATCCAGGTGTGGAAAGCTCTTTAGAGACTTAAAGACTCTTAAAGACTCACAGCTGTAATCACTGCCAAAGGTACTTCTATAAAATATTGACTCAGGCGTGTGCATACCTATGAAAATAAGGTATTTTGTTCTCACTTTGTCATTATGGGGTATCTGTGTGGAAGGGCGAGAAAACAAAAATATTTCTTCAATTTCGAATTCAGCCTGAAACACAAGAAAATGTGAAATTAGTCAAGGGGTATGAATACCTTCTGAAGGCACTGTATATTGTTCGACAATATATTCAGATATTGATAGACAATGCAGAATGTGTTATTTGCCTCGGTTGTACACTTAGATCACATTGCAACATGTGTTGTTTCTCTGACCAGTGTACTGCTTTTTACTACCGGTGTATTTCAATCTGATCACATCTTGGTGACTGTGATGCGTCTCATTTCAAGTCATCAGGGCAAGGACAGTGCATGTGTGTGCTATGATACGCTAGGTGTTACATGCTACAATGAAAGGTGTGAGTAGCATGTATTTACTGTAGGGCATTAGGCCACATATACACACTCAAATCACACACACACACACACACACACACACACACACACACACACACACACACACACACACACACACACACACACACACACACACACACACACACACACACACACACACACACACACACACTAATTATACCATGCATCTGTGCGTCAAGGCTTATATCAGAGAAATTATGTGTTTGTATGCCCTGTGGTACCAGCTCCCAGTGTAATCACCACTATGTATGTGTCTAGAAAATGCTGGGTTAAAAATAACTTAGTGCCGGGTAAATAGTGGACAGAACCCACGTTGGGTTATTTATGACCCAGCCAGTTGGGTCACTTACTGTAATTGGGTTTATGAGCTATGATCCACCGGGTCAGATCAGAAGACAGGAGGTTTGGCTTAGTAGGGGGGCGTGACTTTCAGATAGTTATTTTTGGCCACCGAGAGAGTAAGTGTGATTCCTGTTCTATTGTCTTGTCAACACACGTTAAGAGTGAGCACTGACACTTTGGTAGTTTAATTAGGCTTACACAAGTTGAGTTCCTCATGTGTGTAATGATCTTCGTCTGTTGTTTGTAGAAAGTCAGACCGAAATGCAGCGTGTAGGTTACTCATGACTTTTAATGAAGCTAATACGGTACATGAAATAACGAAGAAGAAAACAACAAACGAATGAAACTAATACAGCCTATCTGGTGACTAACACTAAGACAGGTACAATCACCCACGAAATACAACGCGCACTCAGGCTGCCTAAATACGGTTCCCAATCCGAGACAACGAGAATCAGCTGACTCCAATTAGGAATCGCCTCAGGCAGCCAAGCCTAACTAGACACACCCCTACTAATACACACTCCTAATTAATACAAACCCCAATACGAAATACAACATATAAACCCATGTCACACCCTGGCCTACCCAAACATATAACAAAAACACAAGATACAATGACCAAGGCGTGACAATGTGCCTATGCATATCCCCATGTTGGGATAGTTACCACATTGTTGTAAAATGTTGTCATTGTATATTAAAATATGTAATGTGGAAAAATATTGAAGGGAAATTTTAAGTGGATTTATTTTTATTTTAGCACTGTCTCTATGCACACTCACAGGGCCATACACTCTCATGCACACTGACACTCCAACACACACACAAACACTCACTCCATCATTTGCTTACACACACATAATATGCGCATACATTTATACTGACTCTACACACACACACACCCACTCACATACAATCATCATATACGCTGCTGCTACTCTGTTTATTATATCCTGATGACTCGTCACCTTACTCCTATACCTATCTACCCCGTATCACGGTCAGTATCCCTGCACATTGTAAATATGATACTGGAACTGACTGGTCCTGTATATAGTATGCTTACTTCTTTTCTTGTGTTCTTCTTATTTATATTTCTTGTGTGTTTTTGTTCTACGTTGTGTCATTTTTGGTATTACATTGTTATTGCTTACGGCATTGTTATGTTCAGAGCTTGCGAGAAGGGCATTTCACTTCACTTGTGCATATACTTCACGTTCAAATTTGAACCTTTACATTTTTTTTTAATCATGAAAGTGAATAAAAGCCCAACTGATGGTTAAATGAACACATGTTTTGGTAATCCAAAAGGTGTGGCCTGTTGGGGGCTTTCAGATAGTTATATTTAGCCACCCGTGAGAGTAAATGTCCTCCATGTTCATCATGTTAAGTTTGTACACTGCAAATGTATATTTTCCTTAAATATTTGAGCACATTACATATTTTAATACAACATTTATCAAATCAAATGTATTTATATAACCCTTCTTACATCAGCAGATATCTCAAAGTGCTGTACAGAAACCCAGGCTAAAACCCCAAACAGTAAGCAATGCAGGTGTAGAAGCACGGTGTAGAAGCATTTATAATGCTATTATCAAAATATTATAACAAAGTAGTAACTATCAGAAACGTTGGGATATGCAAAGGCATTTAAGGAACTCATACACTTTTGTAAGCCTTGTTAAAGTTACCAAAGTGTCAGTGCTCAACCGTAACACGTGTTGACAATACAACAGAACAGATTAAGCAGAATTGCATTTACTCTCACGTGTGGCCAAAAAGAACTATCTGAAAGTCACACCCCTATTAAGCCACCCTCCAGTCCTCTGCTCTGACCCAGTGGATCATCGTTCAATAACCCAGCATCAACAAACAAACTTAAATAAATGAATGGCTTGCTTGTGACTCAACTGGCTGTGTCAAAATAACCCAAGTTGTGTTCTGCCCAATAATTACCCAAATTGGGTTGTTTTCAACCCCGCCTTACTTTTTTGTGTAGGTCTTGTGGGCAGAGCTATAGTCAGTAGTCCTGACTGTTTTTCACACCAACACCCACTAACCACCAGTCAGTGAGATACATATCACCATCCCCCAAAATTACTAAATAACATTATGAGTGTGCTGTACATCACCAGCCCAGCCTCAGACGCACAGATTTGACTAAGTTCACTGTCTACAGAGAGCAATTACAGGAGTCTCACTGGTGTGTGTGTTTGTGTGTGCATGCGTGTCAGTCTTTCAGCGTCTGTATGTGTGTGTGTGTGTGTGTGTGTGTGTGTGTGTGTGTGTGTGTGTGTGTGTGTGTGTGTGTGTGTGTGTGTGTGTGTGTGTGTGTGTAACAATAGGGACAGGCCGGGGCTGGATGGGTGTGGAGGGGTCAGGTTGACTGGGCCTGGGAATACTTTCAACAGACAGAACAGACAGAACCAGTAGTAATTTTTTTAATGACAATTACTGGCTCAGAAAGTGTGTGTGTGTGTGTGTGTGTGTGAGTGAGTGAGTGAGTGAGTGAGTGAGTGAGTGAGTGAGTGAGTGAGTGAGTGAGTGAGTGAGTGAGTGAGTGAGTGAGTGAGTGAGTGAGCGATTGAGTGATTGAGTGAAAGGGGACTGGAGACTGCAGGTGGGCATTGTGCTCCAGGTGGCTCTGCACCTACATGGGAACAATCCAAAATTGCACCCTATTCCCTATGTAGTGAACAGGGCCCATAGGACACTGGTGAAAAGTAGTGCACTACAGAGGGAATAGGGTACTATTTCGGATGCGCATTGATATTTCTCCCACTGAGCCTATGACAGCAGGGGAGATATGGAGGCTCGATATGACAGCAGCTCTTAGTCACAGCCACACAGTCATAGGCACAGCCCGCCAAGCTAGGAACTCACACCGATACTGTCAAACTGGTATACCAGACAACTAATAATCTATTCTCAGAGAAAAATTTTAACATGCATTTTCATGTGATCTGCTTTGTGTGCGAACCTAAATGTTCATTCGTTTTCCGCACCAAATGCACCGTACCATATCAAAACGCCGGGCTGGCCAAACTACAAAAAGGTAGACAGGCCTGTGTAGGCTACTCCTGTAGATTCTCGGAAGCCATTTAGTCAGACTGTTCAGCGCTCACACATGGACTATGAACATCACGTAGGCTCAGAGACTCTACCCACTTGTGTGTGGGTAACGGGACGCAGTGGGAGTGAGTAGAGAGGGACAGTGGACACATTCCAGTGCTAATCTCTGTGTTATAGGCTGCCCAGGGAAGCTTCGTGGCAGTGAAAGGAGAATTTGCCGCTGCAGACAGGATTACAAGCATACACAGGCACAGACGCACCAACACACACACACACACACACACACAGTGTAACACACACACACACACACACACACACACACACGTCTCAGCTCAGCCCTAAAGCCTAGCTCTGGTGAAAGAAGCGGTAGCTGGAAACGCGTTAGCACACAGGGGGAAATAATTGGATGTGAATCCTCTCCTCTGCTCCCTCACAACTACAGGGTTTTGATGGTAAACTGTTCCAGGGAATCAGAGAAACGTGTGAACGAGATAAGACAAGAAACACCTGCATTTTCAGTCGTTTGATTCAGACAGGATGCCGGGAATTCGTGTGACAAAATTCAATTCCACCAGCACCACCAGAAACCTAATCGTGTTTCCTTTTGAATCTTCTTTCTTTGTAAATATCAAGCCAAGGAAAGAAAAGGGAGACATCCTTGGTGCATTCCGTGTTAACGTTTACCATCTCAAGGCGGGAGATGCGGAAGCTGTATTTTTACCTACAGGAGAAGTGTAGGCCGCATCTGAGGGGAGAAAAAAATACTTGAGGCTGACATCTCTCCTACATCTGCTCAGATCTGTAGAGGCACACTCTCCCGTTGTCATAATCTCTGATTGCGTGCGTATGAATGCGATGGGCAGAAATGTTGACTGGCTGTAAGCTTATCTCACACTCACATATGTTTTTACACTACCTGATTCAATTACAAGCTGTGGTGTAGCCTAATCTCAGATATGCGTTGGCTTCTATGATCCAGTTGGTAAATGAAGGGGGGACTACAGTAGCGCTGCATCTGGCATGGCACCCTATTCCGATGGGGTTCAGGTTAAAAGTAGGGCACCATTAAAGGGAATAGGGTGCCATTTCAGATGCAGCCTAGGTCTGGATAGCATTGTGATGTGTGCACCCATATGAAGACAAACAGTGCCTTCAGAAAGTATTCATACTCCTTGACTGATTGCACGTCATGTTGTGTTACAGCCTGGAATTTCTTTGTCACCCATCTACACAATACCCCATAATGACAAAGTGAAAAGTATCAATACTATGTAGGAGAACCTTTGGCGGCGATTACAGCTGTGAGTGTACAGCTCCATTTCCATTGAGTTTTTATCCTGAAAAACTCCCCAGTCCTTAACATTTACAAGCATACCCTGAACATGATGCAGCTACCACTATGCTTGCAAATAATGTCACACCCTGATCTGTTTCACCTGTCTTTGTGATTGTCTCCACCCACCTCCAGGTTTCGCCCATCTCCCTATTACCCCTGTGTTACTTACACCTGTGTTCTCTGTTTGTCTGTTGCCAGCTCGTCTTGTTTGTCAAGCAAACCAGTGTTTTTGTGTCAGCCCATGCTTTTCCCTGGTCTCTCTTTTCTTGTCTTCCTGGTTTTTCACCCTTGCCTGTCCTGACCCTGTACCCACCCGCCTGACCACTCTGCCTGACCGTGGGCCTGCCTGCTGTCCTGTACCTTTGCACCACCTCTGTATTACCGATCTCTGCCTGACCTGACCCTGAGCCTGCCTGTCGTCCTGTTCCTTTGTCCCTGTTGCTGTAATAAACATTGTTACTCCGACACGGTCTGCATCTTACCTTGATTCCTGATAAATATTGAGAGTGGTACTCAGTAATGTCTTGTATTAGATTTGCCCCAAACATAACTCTTTGTATTCAGGATACATTCACATTTTTTTGCAGTATTACTTTAGTGCTTTGGAATATTGTGTTCTGTGTTTCAGCTTCCTTCTTTTCACTCTGTCAATTAGGTTAGTATTGTGATGTAACTACAATGTTGTTGATCCATCCTCAGTTTTCTCCTATCACAGCCATTAAACTCTGTAACTGTTTTAAAATCACTGTTGGCCTCATGGTGAAATCCCTGAGTGGTTTCCTTCCTCTCCTGCAACTGAGTTAGGAAGGATGCCTGTATCTTTGTAGTGATTGGGTGTATTGATACACCATAAAAAGTGTCATTAATAACTTCACCATGCTCAAAGAAATATTCAATGTCTGCTTTTTTTTACCAATAGGTGCCCTTCTTTGCGAGGCATTCGTAAACCTCCCTGGAGTTTGTGGTTGAATCTCTATTATCTCTAATCTCTACTGCTTGACTGAGGTACCTTACAGATAATTGTATGTGTGGGGTACAGAGATGAGGTAGTCATTCAAATATATGTTATTTCACACAGAGTGAGTCCATGCAACATATTATGTGACTTGTTGAGCACATTTGTACTTCTAAACTTGTTTTGCCTTGCCATAACAAAGGACTTGAATACTTATTGAATCAAGACATTTCGGTTTCTCATTTGTAAATATAAAACATAATTCCACTTTGACATTGTGGAGTATTGTGTGTAGGCCAGTGAAAAAATATCTCAATTTAATTCATTTAAAATTCAGGCTGTAACACAACAAAACGTGGAAAAAAATCAAGGGGTTTAAATACTTTCAGAAGGCACTGTATTAATGGGTATTTTCTGGAGGATTATGGTTTAAGCAGGCATTAATTCTACAGAGCAGACTGGCTAATCCTTATAGGCTATATGTGACAATACTGTAATGTAATGTGCTGTCTAGGTACAGTAATACAGCCAGCCTTCTCAGTACAATTAAGGCCAAACCTAAGGCTATAATTTTCAGATGAAAGTCCTTCATAAATATCCTTCAACACAAGAATAGGTATAGCCTCTATTTAACCATCTTACTGTGGAGCTGTTGTCATGTTGCTTAGAGAGGTCAGATACATACTGTACATTGAGAGTGTGGGACTATATGGTTATATCTGCATTTTTGTCCAAAATTTGTTATTGACATAGCCTTGTTCTGTTCAATGTTCTCTACCTATAGAGTACTATATAGTACTCACTTCACATTGTTACAGTATATATTAAAAAGAATACAAGATATAAATTGCTGACACCATTCAAACCAAGCCAATTATCTCACAATCCTCTTTTTGCAGATAGAACCTTCTAGTCCCAAGATCTCGACATGCACAACATAAATCATAAATGGCCTCTTTTCATGAGATATATTTAGACATTTCTATCCTGTGGTCGGAAAAAGGAAATTACCAACTGTTAGTTTGTTACAGTAGGGCATACAGTATGATATCCTTGGCAGACCAACACAGCATGATGTGAATAAAATGAAAGGCAGAACTGCTGTAATACAGATACAGTATTAGTCTCTTGTGATTACCGGATGTGCTATCACTTAACTCAACAAGCCTGCAACGACAAAGTCAATGAACACCGAGCAGCTTAATTTTGCTGAATTAACAAGCAAGGTGACTGTTATGATGCCTGAAGGAATTCTCTAGGAGAAAGGGAAGGACATGAGAAGGACACTCCTGGGGAGAGAAGGATACTTGAAAGGTTTGGTGCCATTAAATATGTATCACTGGCCATAGCCTGTCTCCACAAACTCACGGTAAGAGTACAAATGGTACGGTCTCTGTGGAAATAATGAATAGAAGTAGTGTGAAAAATAGAGTAGAATAGAGAATATCTCTAGAATAGTAGAAACACATTTATCTCTTCCCTTTCCTCTCCTGCTCATTCTTCTTCTCACCTCCAAGACAGAGCAAATGGCTCCTGTTGTTTTATGAATTGTCGATGAAAAGCGATGGTGGGTGATTGGCGGAAACGAAGCGCTGAGTGATAATTCAGGGTTCTATCTGGGTTACTGGGTCTGTCTAGTGTGGTTCAGCCTCAGATATCCTCTCACTCACTCACTCACTCACTCGCTCACTCTCTCTCTCTCTCTCTCTCTCTCTCTCTCTCTCTCACCCTATGTGAAGTATTCAAACTATGTACAGTAACTGTGTCTTTCCAGGGACCATATGGCACCAAGCTGGGACTAGGACACTGTGAGCCTGCAGTGTCATCTCGGTTATAATCCACACAACCGCGTGATCAGTGGAAAACATCGTAACCTGACCGACCTTTCTCTCTGTTGGTGTTCTTCTTTGTCCTTTTTACTCTCTCTGTCCATCCTCGCTTCTCAGTGGATCCATGTTTTTCCTCACCATTACTATCCCTGTGGTGGTGTTCTATCCATCTCTCTCCTTTATCCCCCTGTGGTCTCTCCATCTCTCCTCTTCAAAGAGCATGGGCTTACTCTGTCACATGGGATTACTCACAGTGGTAGAGGACACACGATGTCCTTGTGAGACTTGATGCTTTGATAAAAACCAGAGATGCATTATATACGCATATGCTGAAAAATACCAAAGGCATTATCGATCCATTATAAATCACCTGTGATAAATAAATAGTCAACAACTTCTTAATGTCTTCACTTATTTTTATTCATGGTATTACTTCTCCCTGGTTGACTCGAGAGGTGTGATCTCTTTTCTCTTTTCGCTCAGATCTCTTTTCTCCACAGGGAGAGAGGATGGAATACATCTACAATTTTAAAACAAAAACCTTGCCTCTAGTCTCCTCTTATGATTAATTCATCTCAGATGGAGTATTCCGTGAGACCATCTCTCCATGCACCGTAGGGTAGGTTGAATGACTTGGAACATGGCCGGAGACACTGTATAAACTGTAGTCTAAACCCAGCCAGCTAGCACAACCACCCATGTGTGTGCTAAACACACTTGTATTTACAGCAGTGGGGTGAAGGTGTGAGAAGCCAGGTCCATAAGGGGTAACCAACCAACCCACAGCTTCACAGAACAGAGTACGAGTGAGGAAGCTTCTGGGCAGTTGTTTAATAAATAACATCTATGGTTTCAGTGGCAAAGATAAGCAAACGACACAGCTCAAAGCTGGAATTACTATTAGAGACTTTTTGAAAGGGGTGGCACTGTCTCTGAACCCAAACTGAAACAGAGTTGGAAGGAAGCAGGATTAACTGGGTGCGATTAGGAGCAGAGAGCTATAAAATCATACAGATTGACTGTATGACAGAGTAGTCCAGGCTACAAACCCAACGGTGCCTCGAACTCTTGGCTGAATAATGAAGTGCCTGCCTTGCACTCCTCAACACACCCATGCATTATTTCTGTGTTCACCCTAGCAGCAGAAGTCCTGTCTGAGGACTCAACTGCATGCCCTGCTACAGCCTTCCCTTCCATACCTGGCATGTGAAATGTGGGTTATGTCAGCCAACACGAGCACCATCTGTAGTCAATGAGTAACCTCTGAATCTGAAACGTCAAGGGGCCACAACACTTGGGATCCCTTAGCAATATCACTGTCTGTATTGTTAGACCCATAGAGATCCTATAATGTACTTGTGTATTTAACTTTTGGGACCCCTTTTGTGACAGCAAATTCCTCAGGGACCCCCTCATAATCAGAACACAACTCGAGTGGGATAAAAAAATATATATATATAGCATGCAAGGAGTTCTGGTATGACTATGGCAGTGCATGTCAGTACGAATCAAGTCTTGGGCCCTGGGAAATAACATTTTAAAGCACATTTCCTGCAATTCTAAATATTTTGCCATGATCCCTGTGTTGCCCAGGTTTAGCTGCACTCAGAGATATAAAAATGGTATCCACAAGTTCATCTGATAAAGGGCCTAAATTGTAGATTCATAATGCTACATTGTGTTGTATTACATCCTCTAAAAATATTCCACAGATCCCTTGGCCAAAATATGTTTATTCTGTTCTTGTTCATTTATTTATTAAACTAGGCAAGTCAGTTAAGAACAAATTCTTATTTACAATGACGGCCTACCCCGGCCAAACCCTAACCCGGTCAACGTTGGGCCAATTGTACGCCGCCCTATGGGACTCCCAATCACGGCCAGTTGTGTTACAGCCTGGAATCAAACCAGGGTCTGTAGTGACGCCTCCAGCACCGAGATGCAGTGCCTTAGAGTGCTGCGCCACTCTTGTTAGTAATATATATATTTTTTAAATCCACTATAGCGGGCTTCTAGACACAGAGGGTATTTCAATCAGTTGGTTTCAGTTGTTGGGATGAGAAGGTGAGCGGGAAGAGACCCATATAACGTTAAGTTTGAGCCAATTAATTTTTCTACAAGTGAAGTGCAAAGTGACACTGAGTCAAAGTGTATTTTCTGAAAAAGAAAATAAAACTGGTTTTGAACATGAATGTAGTTGTCAATGATTACTCCCCACACCTGCAGCCATTGGAAATCACCTACCATCTCCAATGACTGTGAGACATGGTAGGCAACACTTTGACAAGGCGTACAATTTCAGATTGGCTTTATTGGCTATGTGTAAAAAGTATTTATCTATCTCACACTCTTCACACGGTCTGTCTGTCTGTCTGTCAGTCAGTCATAGAGAACCACACTGGAGGTGTCATAATACCCATAAAACCTAGCGGTCAAACATGGTAATGGTTCCAATCACAGTTCCACCATTCATTTTTCCCAAAGGGGTTTTATAAACCCTGGTGTGACGTTTTGATAACCATTCAATTCTCTCTCGGACAAGGTGACTTTTATCAATATATTTGGCTCTATCTACTCTCAGATTTGATAATGCTATTTAATATCACAGTAGACATCATGCAAAATTACAAATCCCTGCATGTCATCTCTAGCTAACACCTTTGATAACAACTACTGTGTCAATTTAATACTTGCACAAGACGTTCCACAGAATTGTCAATTTAAAGATATTTAGCCAATTAAATAATTAATACATTTAGCTAACATTAGTGTGCTCTGGGTGTTCGTAAATTCAGACCGTTGTCAGATTGTCATTCGTATATATTCAAAGCGTTCTGACCTCACAACGGCAGTCAAGTACCCAAGCTAACTGGCTAAAGTTGGCTAGCTTGCTAGCAACTTCCAGATTGAAATGAGATAACACCTCACTCTGACCATTTTACTCACCCTATCAGAGCAGGTTAGGCAGTTTTCATGTTATCCATTGGTGACTGTAACTCTGCTGTTAGCAACAATTTAATGAAGCTTTTTTTGCTGACGTTTACTGACACTGGCCATATTCACCCGGTGTTGAGCATTTGTAAATTCATCAGTTATTCTGCACTCTGGCACACAGACAAGAGTGCTCTGAAATCAGAGTAGATAGCCAGAGGGAATTTACTTACACATCCTAAAAATCCCCTATGGGAAAAATGAATGGTGGAAAAAACTATTGGAACCATTTCCCTGTTTGACTGCTAGGTTTTATGGGTATTATGACTCATACCGTGGTCCTCTATTTCATCCATGTACTCAGTATTGCTTTTTGGGACTCTGAGTCCTTTTTTTTCTCTCAGTTTGTTTACGTCATTCGTTTTTACTACATGCCCCACAATGCAAAGCTCCTTCTCGGTCTCACTATGAAGATACAGTAGCCACTCTCTCCTGCAATCTGAACAATGACTTCAGAGCGGAGGAAAGGAATTCAATAGCATAGAATGCGTTATACAGCACGAAATATATCAATTGAGCTGCTGTTCTCACAAATGACTTCAATGTACCAACCGTAAATATGTGGATACCTACAGAACACGAGAAATACGGCGTCGGTAAGTTTTTTTTTTTTTGGTTCTATGTTTTAAAACTGCGGTGCTCTCGTTTACTCACAAAATTAAAATTAGTTTCAAACTAATAGGGAATATGCTGCTGTTTGATTTTGTTACACAGTATCAAAAATAACAACGATCACTAGCCTACTAACCGTTACTAACGCGTGCTTATTTCATAGGCACCACCACTTCCACGCATTTCACGAGTATTTGCGCTTTCCATGGATTTTGTAGGCTATAGGCTATGAATACATTATGGTTTTACAGCTATAAAAATTAACGCGTGGCTTGAGGCTATAGAGCCCCTCGTATCAGTGTTTCTCTTTGCACTCTGCGCGTTCAATGCTCTGTTGATTGTTACATTGTGTCTGATAAATGAATGGATGCAAACAAAACACAATACTCTGTGCAAAACATTTTTTATTTAGCGTTTTATATGTGTATTATGTTTTACTCCTCAATTGAAAGGAAAATAAAGTGTCAAGATAATATATATTTTTTGGCGTTCTGTAACATTGTTTTTGGTATTCGGGAATTCCACTGAACCTTCAACCTTTTTATCTCGTCTCTCTCAGTGAAAACAGCGAGTGAAGCTGTCCTAGTGTGTATTGTTCCCGAGCGGCATGGGTGTCGTAACCAGGGATAAAAGTGAAGCAAACACAATACGATTGAAAGATAGGCTATGTGTTTAAATAATAGTGCTCTAATTTTCTAATCGAAGTGGGGGGGGGATATTCACTCTGCGCCCACATTCTGTGAAATTAACCTATTGAGATGCGTTCCCCAGTGGACCAAAATAGGGTAGCGAAGCCTATTTGTTGGTTGAAGGGGTGAGTGTTTGGGATGCTTTATCCAGCCCCCAACAGTCACTGCTTGAAATCTCAACATTGCAGAAATATTGCCATATTGTGTTATGTAGGCCTATCAGTCACACCTTTAGGTGCCGAAGGTCTACCTTGTCTTGACCTGAAATCATTGGAACACAGTCATTAACTGAACCAGAAA
Organism: Oncorhynchus gorbuscha; assembly: GCF_021184085.1. NCBI lineage: Eukaryota > Metazoa > Chordata > Actinopteri > Salmoniformes > Salmonidae > Oncorhynchus > Oncorhynchus gorbuscha. Next base: position 22,913,594 of record NC_060186.1, read on the forward strand.
CTGGCCTCTGCCCTGTATCTGTTACAATTAGTTTTTGGTCACTAACTGGCCCTGCTCTTTTTCTCCTGGTATGTGCATGTTTTTCTTCCCTCCCTGTCACAAGTTAGAACCCAAAGCTTCCAGTTTGATACTTGCTGCAGTTCACAATTTCGAACCTCCTTTCCAAGTCCAGTCCGTGGAGGTAGGTGGGAGGAGGGTTTGCATAACATTTCCATGTATTCTCAGTGCTTAAATGCCGTCATTGTCTTTAAAAATGGCAAGTGAGGCTTTAAGTGGATTACGCCGTCTTGATCCTATTTTCAATAAGAGCAATAAGACTCTTTTAATTAGCTCAGATTTAGCGCCTGTGGTTGGGCAGTAGGGGACTTCTTCCCTGTGACAGTGGTGATTCTGGGGAAGAAAGACTTGTTTCCTTGTTGCGCAACACTGGCCCGTAAAGCCCACGGTTATTTTTAAGTGGACAAAGTAACAACACAACGCTGTTGTGATTTGTCAATGTTTTGTAACTCGGGTTAAGAGGTTATGGGACACGCAGTGCGAAAACAATCACATCCAATGACATTTGGACGTATTTTAATGATGCAGAATGATGTTTGATTGGATGAAGATATACCCCTAGATAGTATTGTATTTGGTTGTTTGTTTGGATGCTTTTGGACTGCTAAATAGGTTGAGTGGGGAAATCTGGAGACCATGTGTTTTCATCATCAAGACTCCGTCCCTTGTTTATAAATCCCTTTTGCTTATAGGTACACAGGCGGCTCATTTCATTGACGAGTTGTGACCTTTTAACAGGAACAGATAGTTGAGGTAAACATACATGTTTTTTTATTAGCGTCTTTAAAGTCTTAGTCACCGTCGTTTTGGTTCAAATCAAATGTTTTTTTAATGGGGGGGGGGGGGGGGATAGGATGCACACACATGCTTGATTCCAGATGATCCGAACATGTGGAGCATATTGATATTCTATAGCTATATGACGTCGAACAGCTAATTACTCTTTGTGATCACCATTGATCGTGATCACCCGGTAACATCGAAGTTCAACAGTGTTATTTGAGATGATTCACGTTTCAGTGAAGCATCTGTCTTCAAAACCCTATTTTTATTTTTTGCTGTTTCACCCCAGGGTCTTTAGTCTCAAGATGTATGTCTTAAGACGTGCCAGTACTATTGATATAATAGCCTACAGTATTTGAATATGATTCATATAGTATGCACTGTAAATGTGATTTCCTTGAGGTACTTTCAGTGAACATTTTAACCCCCCTTTAAACCAGGGCTGGCTTCCCAAAACGGGTTGAGATTCTTGGATCCTTGGTGCGAACCATTTGATCTTTCGCCACGGAGCGAAATTAGAATTACAGCTCCTAATTGGGAGGTATTTGGCCTTTGATGTTGATTTGCCTCACGCTTGGGAGGAGAGCCAAGGAGGAGGACAGCCTTCTATCCATCTACCATTGATGAAATATGAATGGAGTCCAGTATATGAAGGCAGTACAGCATTAAGACTCCCATTAGTGCACCATTTGAGTGATTACAGGTTTGTAACCAAGATTGATGCGCTTTACTGTAAAATCGTATTCTGCCAAGAGGAGAGATTTTCATATCAAAGAGGTTTTGGAATGTATTTCAGTTAAACATGAGGTAGAAATTTGAATAGAAATGTGTACATTGAGAAAGGATGGTAGACTAATGGAATAGTAGGACTGAATATGCAGGAACACCCATGAGACTATCTGGGAATATTTTCACCAGAATTCCCACCTTTGGAATATCCACTGCATGTGGTTCCTTTTGAACATTGGTGTTGTGTCTTTGGCTATGCCAGATTAAGTGATATGACATGCTATTCTATAAAATAATTTCTCCATCATTAATATTACCTGATTGAGCTAATCATGTAAATGTAATCAACTAGAGAGTCAGGGCACCACGGAAGAATATTTAGAGCTGTTATCTTCCGAATAAACTCTTAAAGACCTAGTAATATTTTACATCAATAGCAGTCAATATTAATCGTCATCTTAATTCAGTCTCATCTGAAAGTTGTAAATTCTTGCTTATCTGCACGAACCCTGGCTAACAAGTTGAATCAGCAATACAAAATTGGGTTTAATTATTTATTTACTAAATACCTAACTAATCACACACAATTGCACATACACATAATTAAATCATAACTTGATTACAAATTACATCGTAGAGGAAAACGTCCCTAGTGGGCGCAACAGGTATGACAGCTTGTTACACAAAAGAAAAGGGTCTGGGTTTGAGTGAAAGAGCGGGAAGACTGAGGAACAAGGGCGATGTTGTGCTATCGTAAATACAGTATCTTATGCATTCTAAATTACCGGCCATTTGGAAAAGGAAAATGCTTACTTTACTTTACTTACTTTTAAATTTATTTATTTACTCTGAGCTGCACTTCCGGTAGGTTGGTGATAGATGGAAGGTTGTGTTGTCCAAACGAGTCCTTTGTCCTTTGAAGAATGTCTCTGCTGGTAAATTGAATACATTGTAGTAACGTCGTTGTGTGGTAGACGGGATACTCAGTCCGTTCCTTCCTAACCCTCGTTTTCAGCGGCTGTTGCTAACTCAACGGCTAGGAGGTATCACTTCTGTAGTGAATAAGAGTTCAAAGTTCATACCATTCGCAACCAAAGCTCACGCTGATGTTGGCTTCGTTCTGTAATTATTATCTGAACCATTCTGACATCGGACCATTGTCCTGACAACAGGAGGTTATATTGTCATCAAGGCTTTATATAGGAGGGGAGAAGAGGGCGTGTTTGAAAAGTTTTATAGCCCATGTCCCTTCACAGGGGCGGGCCACTGATTGAGCAGAGGCCTACCTTATGAAAACCCAAATCTCACATTTTAGAAGCTAAAATCCCATTTCATCCCATCACGAATAATTTCATATTCAAACTTTTAAATTGAACAGCAATTCCATGTGAATCCGATAACTCTGATGTGTAGACTTTCCACTGTAGAGTTTGTCATCTTATCATTGATGAGAATGTCTCAGATGACAACCGAACTGACATCATATTCATTAAGTACCACCGCATATGTTCAATTGTTCAGATTACCAGAATATAGTTCATTTCCCCCCACCTTCTGATGCTCCCAGAATCTCTATGTTAACCAAGGGATTTGCAAAAGTAACATCAGTAGGGTAGAGAGAGGAAAAAGGAGGGAAGAGGTATTTATGACAATCATAAACCTACCCCCAGGCCAAAGTCATGACACTGGACGACTGGAATTCTCAGTGGATTATCCTCCATCAATTAAACTCACAACAGCTAACAATGTAGCGCCACAACCTTGGAGAGAGAGCATTGCCTCTGTTTTGGGAGATTGTATTTCCTGCAAATAGTCTTAAATGATGATTAACAGGAAGAGAAGGGACCTTTCTCTCCTTGTTAAGACTGATATTGCAGCCAATCCAGCATGTCATTGCTCATCATAATTTAATGAGCTACGTTAGATCTTTGTGTGTGTGTATTGAATATGATTTTCCAGTGAGCATTCGAACTAAATACTTTGCATTTAGCATATGACCACAACCTATTATTAACATTTTGATATCTCAATGTTTACCCACAGCAGCCTATGGAAACGCGTAAATAATACCTTCAAGCGAATGGTAGAAAAACAGAATGGAGTGCTTGGGTAGTGTGTAGGAAAGTGTTGCTCTTGAATGGCCCTGGCCCTTGAGCAATGCACACAGTAGAGTGGAGGAGTTCGAGGCCTGCTATGTAGTGGGGGTCTATGTCAGGCCAGGGGCTGTCCTTCTCCCCTGGCTGCTGTCGCCTGCTCCCCTTGGGGGGGGGGGGGGTGTCACTGGGCTGAGGGGTGGGTGGCGGGCCCTGCCTGGCGGCATGTTTCAGGAGGGCTTATTGTTGGACGTGGCCACCGCACCCAACACCCCCTACCCCTGTGGGATTAGCAGGTTGTTTGGCAATGGGAACAGTGGCCTGTGGTCCCATTCCTTCATTATATTACACCCCCCCCTGCCTCCTTAAAGAACATAGTCCCGGGGCACAGGGAGGCGTGGCCACACAATACCACCACAGTTTGTCATTTCTTCTTCATCCACTCCCCTCTGCTGGCTTCATCTACTTGCCGCGGTCGGGCCGACACAGGCAACCATTTGGGGATGGAGATCGCTGGAGGGAGTTGCTCCAGTCAATATTGGAGCTCCCTGGTGAATTAGACGGTGGGATCGGGGGGAAGAGGGAGCAAAACCTTTGACATTTTAGCCTAGCTGATGTTATAGGTAGACAGGGCCAACTAAGTGTTTTCTTATGCCTCCGCTCCAACAGCGATTTTTAGTGTTTATTTACAATGGCAATCATGCACAACAACACCTTTCAATTTAACATGGCTGGTGAATACTAGACTGGATTGAAAAATACTGCATGTAGCCTGTTTGTGTTATCCCATTACTGTAGCTCTATTTACTTTCAACTGAAAATATAATAAACTATATATCTCATTTATTATGTAAAGATACACAAAAACCCCCCCTGGAAAATGTTTCTTGTTTCCTACTAAATCAGCATGTTTACCTTTTCACCCCCACCCCCCCCACCCACCCACCCATGGTGAGGCAGCCTTTTGATATGAATACAATGTAATGTGTGTGTCCCGTTGGATTCGATGACACCACCGCAGTCTAATTGGCGGCATATGTTTTTGTGGAAGGATGCAGCTGAGGCTAGGCGGTTGCAGCCAGCCAATGAGTGGACTGGATCGCAGCTCACACGAAACCCTCCGGTATAAATCCCAGCCTGGTGTTTTCACCACAGCACAGTCAGCTGAAGGCAGGGCAGTCTGGAGGTAGCTAGGGCTGCTGTTTCCTGGTAACAACTGGACTGGAGAGGGCATCACACTGTACATTCATGAATGTATGTCCTATTCATGCACATTAAGATTACACTACTGTAAAACAGATATTGAAAGGACAGTGCAGTGAAATAGATATATTTCAAAGCCAATGTTTTTTTTTAAATGGGATGATATTAGCCTAATCATTGTTCTGTAGAAACCGCTTCCCCTCGGAGTGATTCAATGTATTCCTTTCAGGCCTATAGGGCCTACTTATTGAAATGGACCCTATATTTAAAGCATACTGATATAAATGCCTACTTTAGTCGCACTACCGTTCAGAGGTTTGGGGTCACTTAGAAATGTCCTTGTTTTCCATGGATGCATACATGAAATAAGTTGCAAAATGAATAGAAAATAATGACTTTTATTTGAAATAATAATTGTCCTTCAAACTTTGCTTTCGTCAGAAAATCCTCCACTTGCAGCAATTACAGCCTTGCAGACCTTTGGCATTCTAATTGTCAATTTGTTGAGGTACTCTGAAGAGATTTCACCCCATGCTTCCTGAAGCACCTCCCACAAGTTGGATTGGCTTGATGGGCACTTCTTATGTACTGTTGCGTACGCCTCTTGGAGGAGGGTACGCAACACCTGCTACAGCTCAACTCCCTGTGTAGTGAAAAAGTATGTGATCGTAGGTGTGGGGGAAGGACGACAGAGGCAGAGAAAAATACAGTTTTACAGGGAATTTATTATTCCTACACGCGGTAAGGTGGGGAAAAGGGGGTGGATGGAACCAAAGCAAGAAAGCCAACATTTGTCCACTCTCCTACCTTACCTGCCTTCCCACTACTTACCTAACCTTCAGCACCGCCTGGCACTCTAACCAAAATACAGGGGATGGTCCGCCCAGGTCTTACCTAGCCTTCAGCACCACCTGATGCTCTAACTAAAATACAGGGGTGGTCCGCCCAGGTCTTACCTAGCCTTCAGCACCACCTGATGCTCTAACTAAAATACAGGGGTGGTCCGCCCAGGTCTTACCTAGCCTTCAACACCACCTGATGCTCTAACTAAAATACAGGGGATGGTCCGCCCAGGTCTTACCTAGCCTTCAGCACCACCTGATGCTCTAACTAAAATACAGGGGTGGTCCGCCCAGGTCTTACCTAGCCTTCAGCACCACCTGACGCTCTAACTAAAATACAGGGGTGGTCCGCCCAGGTCTTACCTAGCCTTCAGCACCACCTGACGCTCTAACTAAAATACAGGGGTGGTCCGCCCAGGTCTTACCTAGCCTTCAGCACCACCTGACGCTCTAACTAAAATACAGGGGTGGTCCGCCCAGGTCTTACCTAGTGTGCATAGACAGATTCTATACTACGGGTTATGTATTCCCGCAGGCCTCTTGCCTAAACACTCCCAAGGTGCGCCCCCCCCGGGAACAAATGAAACAGAATAATTACCAATACTTTAAGTGAAAAATGTCAATAATCAAAAACAGTAAGTCCTACTGGCATACACATACCTCTGAAGGAGCGGCTACAAAGTAATATCCACAAAACCTTTACTGACCGCCACAAAAATCAACAGAGGATGTAAAAAGAAGCTCTCTTCCCTGACAAAGGAACACAGGCTTTTATCAAGCTGGAGAAGGAGTTGGTAATTGAAGAGACAGCTGTATCCCCTGACGAGAGGGAGGGGTCAGAGCTCCAATCAGCGACGGGGCAGAACCAATCAGCTGCTTAAGAATCCAGGAAGCAATTTCCTGAAATACACACACATGCAAACCGACAACAACCCAGAAACTGGGGACGGTAAACACTTAAATGCAGTCAAGCTGCTCCCACAACAGCTCAATAGGTTTGAGATCCGGTGACTGTGCAGGCCACTTTATTATAGACAGAATACCAGCTGACTGCTTCTTCCCTAAACAACACTGTCCTGTTGTAGGAGGAAACTGGCTCCACATGATATGGCATTGTGTTGTAAAATGGAGTGATAGCCTTCCTTCTTCAAGAACCCTTTTACCCTGTACAAATCTCCCACTTTACCACCACCAAAGCACCCCCCAGGCCATCACATTGCCTCCACCATCTTTGACTGATGGCGTCAGGCAGTCCTCCCAGCATCTTTTCATTTTTTTTCCTGCGTATCACGAATGTTCCTCTGTGATCCGAACACCTCAAACTTAAATGAATATGTCCATAACACTTCATACCAATCTACCCCTGTCTGTGTTATTTTGCCCATCTCAATCTATTATTTTTATTGGCCAGTCTGAGATATGGATTTTTCAACTCTGCCTAGAAGGCCAGCATCCCGGAGTCGCCTCTTCACTGTTAACGTTGAGACTGGTCTTTTGCGGGTACTATTTAATGAAGCTGAGGACTTGTGAGGCGTCTGTTTCTCAAATTAGACACTTTAATGTACTTGTCCTCTTGCTCAGTTGTGCACCCGGGCCTCCCTCTCCTCTTTCTATTTTGGTTAGAGCCAGTTTGTGCTGTTCTGTGAAGGGAATAGTACACAGCGTTGGACAAGATGTTCAGTTTCTTGGCAATTTCTAACATGGAATAGCCTTCTTTTCTCAGAACAAGACTGACGAGTTTCAGAAGAAAGGTCTTTGTTTCTGGCCATTTTGAGCCTGTAATTGAACCCACAAATGCTGATGCTCCAGATACTCAACAAGTCTAAAGAAGGCCAGTTTTATTGCTTATTTAATCAGAACAACAGTTTTCAGCTGTACCAACATAATTGCAAAAGGTTTTTCTAATGATCAATTAGTCTTTTTAAACACAGTAGTGATGGTTGTTGATAATGGGCCTCTGTACGCCCATGTAGAAATTCCATTAAAAAATCTTCAATTTCCAGCTACAATAGTCATTTACAACATTAACAATGTCTACACTGTATTTTTGTTCAATTTGATGTTATTTTAATTGACCAAAAATGTGTGTTTCTTTCAAAAGAAAGGAGATTCTAAGTGACCCCAACTTTTGAACGGTTGTGTACATTGTAATGAAGTAGCCTTTCTATTCCAGGGATCTATGTATCGTATGGTCACCGTGGTTTCCCTGACACCAAGCTGTGAACCCAGTAAGAGGTTAATGGGATGTGTTCCGTTAGGAACTCCCAGTTCGTGCTCATCAACACTGTGACAGTGGAGGTGGGGGGTGGAAGAAATGACAGGCTGTCACCAGCGCTTTCAGAAACGAATGCTATATTCATAGATTGACGTGTGAAAGGAACTATTGATGCCTTGAGCTTTTGTGCACATGCTCGTTTTTAAAGGGGCAAATAAATTACGAAAAAATTGCATTTCCAGAGGTGTTGAGTGGCTGGCTGTTTAATCAAAGTCTTGCTGTGTTGATCAGGGGTTCTGTACATTACCAATATCTCAAATTGCACCCTATTCTCTTTAAAGTGCACTACTATTGACTAGAGCCCCATGTGCCCTATAAAAGGAATATGGTACCATTTTGGGACGCAGCAGCCATTGAAACTCTGTGACCACAGCACACCAGTGACCCCCAGGCACCCATCTATTTCACCCTAACCACCATGGCGTTTCTTTAATAAGCAACTTTGCTTCGCCGTCTGACAACCTCTTGTCCTCAGTTATTAAAAGGAACAGCAAGCTGTATGCTGTTCATGCATTACTACGGCTTTATAAAAAATTGTTGTGGTTGAACCAGGCCTTTATGTGCAGTGATGCTTGTGTTAGATGTGTTAGTGGTTCGCTGTTAATACATTATGAATGCGTAATAAAATGGGTTGTTGTGGTTTGGTTGTGCTAAGGTTGAACCAGGCCTTTCTGTGCAGTCACTGTCCTGGTTGTGTTAGAGTCATCAGGAAGGCTTTCTCCTCTTGGCAGACCGAATTCATGTCAGTATCAGGAGGAGACCGATACAGGAGTTCTGAGGCGCCCTCACTAAGGCTCTGTAGCTTCTACCACTGTTGCCTCTCCTCCTCTCTCTCTGTCTCTCTCTGTCTCTCTCTCTGTCACTCTCTCTGTCTATCTCTGTCTCTCTCTCTCTCGCTCTCTCTCTCTCTCTCTCTCTCTCTCTCTCTCTCTCTCTCTCTCTCTCTCTCTCTCTCTCTCTCTCTCTCTCTCTCTCTCTCTCTCTCTCTCTCTCTCTTTATACCCACCGCTCTCTGTATCCGTCTTTCCATCTGTCTTCCTCCCATTTGTCTCTTTCTCTCCCTCTTTTTGTCCATTCCTCCTCCTCCCCAGACACTTCAGTGGTGTTGTTCTGGTGGCAGTGGTCTCTCTCTAGGGCAGAGAAACAGACGGAGCGAATGAGGATGATAGTAGTAGTGAAAACTCACTGGCTCTCTGTGTGGCGTCTACCTCTCCCACTATCTCTATGTATTTACCTATGTCCCCGTCTCCCCATTCGGCTCCCCAAATGAATATGGATGATCATAACTGGGCATGGAGCTGGTTGCTGCTCCTATCACAAGACACACAAAGGCTTCCGTTGAGTACAGAACGCTACCACTGAGCTGGTGCCTGGCCACAATTCATTTAGGTGTCAAAGCTGTCTCTGTCTGTGTCCCAATTAAATGACACCCTATTCCCTATGTAGTGCACTACTTCTGACCAGAACCCTATGGGTCCCCTTGGTTACCATTTGCGACCCACAAACACTCTCTTTCTAGGGTTGCGTTGTGTTGGGAAAGTACAATGTATCAGGCCAGATGGCTTTCATGTTTTCCTGGCTCTCCGTGTCCTTGGCTCCTGTTTTATCCATGTTGTTGAAGGGTGATGTTTGAATGCTGTTCTGGCTCGGAAAAGCAGGCAGTATGATCCATCATCGTGGTATGATTTTACTGTAGGCTATTCTGCATGCCCAGCTCTCATCGCCGTCTTTCATGTGAGCGATAATAATGATGTGTGTCTCTCTCTTTCTCTCTCTCTCTTAGCATCACCGACTCTTATTTTAACCTGCTGATTAAAACTCTTCCCTCTCTCATACTGTCACACGTACAGTATGAATAAATATATTTTGTCTGCCAGTGTTTGACTTGATACTACCTGTGCTGTTAGTGAGGTGTTACATTTCCCTCTGTTAGATCAATTCACAGTACACACACTATACGGTGTTAGTTTTCCAATTCACGTCACTTGCACGCACACACGCTCACACACACATAGGGACGCACGCAACCTCCACACTGAGGAACGCATGCTTGAACGCACGCGCACACATCGTACACACTACATGAATCAGCTCGCTGCGGCTGGGCAGATGATGGTTTGACCTTGGCTGCTGTAAGCCATCATCTTACTTGTCAGTGTGTGTGATCTCTGTTTCCTTGGCCTGCCTGGTTCAGGGTCTGGCTCAACGCACACAAACACACACACACACACACACACACACACCCTCGGGTAATTTATATCCTGTCTTACACAGACAAGCCAGTTTTAACTTAATGTTAGTTTGACATTCAAAGGGGATTTATTGTAATTCACTGTTGGTCCATGGCTGTTTTTTACCCAGTGAAAAGCTGAGTGGGGATTTAGACCAATTGCAATTAATTTTAACATGGTGCGCTGGTTGAAAAGGCTTCGTTCTCCTTAAAGGGAGTATGCTACACACCCTAAACAATCTACATGGGTTGTTCCCAGTTCGGTTTGAAAGAACCAGAATAGAATAACAGTTGAACTGTTTTCAGTATGATTGAACACTAGAAATGCAAGCCTATTGACGATTTCCTGATAGAATAAATAGCTTCATCGGAAATCTTACACAGCAAAGAATAGCTCTGTATCTGAACCAGTTGTAATAACCAGTTGATTTTTTTCAGCAATGCTGAATGGTGCAGTTTTAAAGAGAAAATGTTGCCGTTTTAAAACTTCTTAAGGCTAGGTGGGACGCTAGCGCCCCCATCTCGACAACATCGGGTGAAATTGCAGAGCGCGAAATTCGAAATACAAAAATCGTAATATTAAACATTCATGAAAATACAAGTGTCATACATCATTTAAAATGTTAACTTAATCCAGCCGCTTTGTCAGATTTCAAAAAGGCTTTACGGCGAAAGCATTACCATGCGATTATCTGAGGACAGCGCCCCGCATACAAAATCATTAAAAACATTTTCCAAACCAGCAGAGGCGTCACAAAAGTCAGAAATAGTGATAAAATAAATCACTTACCTTTTGAAGATCTTCATCCTCTGTTTGTAATCCCAAGGGTCCCAGCTACACAACAAGTGGTTGTTTTCTTCAATAAAGTCCAAACTACAGTCCAAATGAGAACCACCTTGAAAGAACTTGAAGTTTATCTCATTTTTCAAAAAACAAGCCTGAAAAGACGACATCTAGTGGACGCCACAGGAACTGCAATTTGGGAGGATTTCCTTTGAATATCCCATAGACAAGTGTTTTGAATCGGTGGTGACCTCAAAGAAAACACATTCCGGATGGATTCTCCTAGAGTTTTTGCCTGCCATATCAGTTCTGTTATACTCAGACATTATTTTAACAGTTTTAGAAACTTCAGAGTTTTCCATCCAATACTACCAATGATATGCATATTCTAGCTTCTGGGCCTGAGTAACAGGCAGTTTCTTTTTAATGTTAATTGCATCTTTGAAATAAATAAGAACAGCCAAACATTCAGATATGATGCTGGGGATAATTTCAAATAAGAACATAAGTGGGCAACAGTATTTGACCTAAGTTTCAGACTGATACCTTCAGGAATGAGTGCGGTACATGCCATTGAGCATGAAGTCACCCAGGTGTCCCTCACAACTTCCCCAAATGTACCCAAGTGGCCGAATTGGTACAGTGATACATTGATGCAAATAACTATATACAAAATTATTCTAACATGCCTCAAAAAAATATTTGAAAAATTTAAGAAAAATAAATATTTGAATATTTAAAAATATGTAAAATAACAATGATAACTATTTACACTTTTAATGTACAATAATCTGAAGACCCTCAGTCCTCTATATAATACTGTGCTGCTGATGCCATAGCCCATAGCAGTCTCTTTCTGGTGTGAAGTAGAGGGTCACCGAACAGGTGGTGCAGGTGCCAGGGGATTTCTTGTGGCAAAGAGCGCAACGAAGCCTCCCTACTGAGCCCTTTTTGCCCTGAGGCACATTCCTGCCTGCAATGATGAATCTTGGCATGTGAACACCACTGGTTGGAACAGAAGGGACAGAGGTAGAGGGGACAGAAGGTGCTACAGTGGTCTTGCTGTAGCTAGCAAGCTCCTGGATGAGCAGCTCCCTGAAGGCTAGCTGTGAGATGGGGGGCTGTCCACAGCTCTTAGCCATTTCCTTCTGGAGTATGAAGGCATTCACCACAGTAATGTCGATGTTTTATAATTTCAATGTCTTGTACCATTCCATGGTCTTGTGGAGAACATTATAGTAGCCTATCAGTGCATCTGACAGGTCCACACCTCCCATGCTCTTGTTGTATACCTTCACAGCAGCTGGAATGGGGACATTTTTTGTGGTCCCCATTCCCCAGTAGCTCTCTTCACACGCCTGATGACGTGATCACCAGTGAAGGACTTGTGGATTGTTGTGCACATCACCACCTCTCTGGTATCCATCCACTTCACAAGGAGCAGGCCATCTTCTCGGATCCATCTCATGGTACTCTGCTCAGCCCGCTTAGGCATGTCGTTCACCCTGGTTTTCGGAAATCCCACTCTGTTGGTCCGAATGGTGCCACAGACCCACACCTCCAGCTTGCTCAGGTCTGTGAACCAGTTAGGGCTTGTTTAGATGTTGTCCACAAACTGTTTGTAGCCCTTCCCTAGCAGCTGAACATCTAATAACTCCATAACGGAAGTCCCTTACCGGTCACACAACTGCTCTTCCCCTCATAGACAAAAAAATTGCACGTGTATGCATGCGCAGAATCAGCCCAAACAAACCGTTTGTAACCCCATTTAGTTGGTTTGTTACGCATGTATTGTTTTAGGCCAACTCTGGCCTTAGGCTACCATCCTCTCATCTATGGAAAGGTTCTGGGCAGGCTGAAAATAGGTCTTGCAGGCCTCAACGATGTTGTGATAGAGGTTTAATTTTGCAGAGCTTATCAAACCTTGCCGTGCCTCGCTTCGTCTCGTTGTCCTCGTCAACTTTTGGGTCACTGACATGAAGCGCCCGCGAGATTGTCAGAAACTTTTTGCATGACATGACCGTGGTGGGGAAAAGCAGTTGATAGAGGGGTGCAGTTTTCCAGTAGTCCTTCAGGGTTTTCAGCTTTACAAGACCCATGTAAGTGACCATAGAAAGGTAACAAAAAAAGATCTGACAAGGAAATGGGCTTCCATGTCTCTTTCTTGCCTGCCTGCTTCTTAGCTCAGGACTTATGAGTGGAATCAACAACTGCCGAGGTGAAAAACAACTGAAATAGTTGCATGGGGCTGTACTTGGAGGTCATGTCCAGCTGAGGTTTCAGGCCTTTTTGGTCTGAATATTGGAGGTGGTGGGGCCATGTCCTCCTCCAGCACAGAGTGCCAACAACCCTCCTCCGCTCTGCCAGCAGGTTCCACGCTTCCCTTCCTCCGCTTCTTTGTCACCAACTTCACACCTCTTGATGGCCGGGCGGGGGTTAGGTGTGGTGCCGGAGACAGCAGGGGTCTGGCTGGATGAACCAGCTTCAGTGGGGATTTGCTCCTTGGCAGTATGGGCTCCCAATCAGAATCGCTGGGACTGTGAAATACATACACAGATTATATATAGAGTAGGGAACCCAATCAGTATGGTGGGGAGCTGATTCATTCCATGTTTAGATAAAATACATGTAAAAAATATCTAATATATACAGACACACAGACATGCACCCACAAATAAAATTAAAATATCTCCAAAACAACTCAAATGAATAATATTTGATATTATTAATTTCAAACAAAGTTACTCACCAATCCAACACAGAATCTTTTCCATACAGGAACATCTCCTCAGATTGAGAATCAAAAGTATTCTCACTGTCTGAATCATCTTGGAGTAATTCACTGTCACTATCTCTATCAATTTCTTCAATAATATCGTGTAGATCTGTATATTTTGTCTTTGTATTTGATTTTAAAGATTTACTCGCCATGAATCTTCTCTGAAAATGCTCTCAAAACAGAAATGCTGCCCGTAACCAGCGTGGCTGCTTCCAGTAGAATTTTCAATGGCGAATGGCTGTGTTTACGCTCGAGTTTCCCACAAAGGCCAGTCTTCCCGGATAGAACCATTACATGTTTCCGTTTACCTCGGCTCATTGGCTATCTACCAAACTAGATTTCAAGACGATCATTGGTCCGGAATACAGCCAATCAACGAAGAACTGGTCATATCTTTGGTGTGCAATGAGGTCATAGTTTGGTGTGTTCAAATCAGTTCTTTTCGGTCAATATGTCCTGGGAAAAGAACCATGAAGTCTGGATTGCAATGAAACCAAACATGGCTCGATAAATATCCGTTTAGAGTAATTACATCGAATGTTACGTCCAAAGTTGAAGAACACTGAATTTACGACACAAGCCGTTTACAAAATGTTCCGTGTTAGGCTATAAAAATGGATTATATCGAACAAAACAACAATTTGTTTCGTCGTGATCTTTAGTGTTGCCAAAAGAAGATCTTCAAAGGTAATTGATGAATTTGATTGCTATTTCTGACTTTCGTGACTAATCTACTTGGCTGTAACTGTACATCATGTTTTGTCTGCTGATCGATAATTGCATGGTTTGCTTTCGCAGTAAAAACGTTTTGAAATCTGACATGGTGGCTAGATTAACAAGAGGTTTAGCTTTCATTTTGTGTATTCTACTTTTGATTGAATTAAAGTTAAATATTTATCATTCAATTTCGGCAATTTTGTCACTACGTTTCGCTAGCGGAACTCCTGTCCTAGTCAGGTTTTAAATCTACCCCATAATGACAAAGAAAAGAAGAAACGGAAATATCATATTTACTTATGTATTCAGGCCCTTTACTCAGTACTTTGTTGAAACACCTTTGGCAGCAATTACAGCCTCAAGTCTTCTTGCGTATGACGCTACGCACACCTGTATTTGGGGTGTTTCTTCCATTCTTCTCCACTCTGTCAGGTTGGATGGGGAGCTTCGCTGCACAGCTATTCTCAGGTCTCTCCAGAGATGTTCGCGTGGGTTCAAATACAAGCTCTGGCTGGGCCATTCAAGGACACTCAGAAACTTGTCCCGAAGCCACTCCTGCGTTGTCTTGGCTCGTTGTCTTGGCTCTGTGCTTAGGGTTGTTTTCTTGTTGGAATGTCCCATTCTGAGGTCCTGAGCGCTCTGGAGCAGGTTCTAATTAAGGATCTCTGTACTTTCTCTTGATCCTGACTAATCTCCCAGTCCCTGCCACTGAAATACATGCTGCCACCAGCATGCTTCACCGTAGGGATGGTGCAAGGTTTCCTCCAGATGTGATGCTTGGCATTCAGGCCATGGACAGAGTCCTTTAGTTCCCTTTTGGTGAACTCCAAGCAGGCTGTCATGTGCCTTTTACTGAGGAGTGGCTTCTGTCTGGCCACTCTACCAAGGCCTGATTGGTGGAGTGCTGCAGAGATGGTTGACCTTCTGAAAGGTTCTCCCATCTCCACAGAGGAATTCCAGAGTTCTCTCAGAGCGACCATCGGGTTCTTGGTTACCTCCTTGACCAAGTCCCTTCTCCCTCGATTGCTCAGTTTGGCCGGGCAGCCAGCTCTGGGAAAAGTCTTGGTGGTTCCAAACTTCTTCCATTTAAGAATGATGGAGGCTTCTTGGGGACCTTCAATGCTCCAGAAATGTTTTGGTACCCTTCCCCAGATTTGTGCCTTGATACAATCCTTTCTCCGAGATCTACGAAGAATCCCATTCAACCTCATGGCTTGTTTTTTGCTCTGATATGCACAGTCATCTGTGGGACCTTATTCTAGACAGGTGTGTGCCTTTTCCAAATCATGTCCAATCAATTCAATTTACCACAAGTGGACTCCAAGTTGTAGAAACATCTCAATGATGACCAATGGAAACAGGATGCAACTGAGCTTAATTTTGAGTCTCATAGCAAAGGTTCTGAATACTTATGTAAAAGGTATTTCTGTTTTTGTTTTGTTAAATGTCCCCCTTATGTGGTTTAAGCATTTTTTTGGACTTCTATAAATAAAAAAAGGTGTGATTTTTTGAAAGCGAAAACCTGAAGAAAAATGGTGAAGTAGTCTTTCTTCCCACATTCTTTTTTTGTTGTTGTCATGGTATCAACTATCATTTTTTTCCCCTTCAAATTCTGCCCTCGAGTATTCCGCAGAAAATGACACTTGGCACTTTGAAATCTGCTTTTACACTAAATCTATCCAAATCAATGGGTATGCCTGGTTCTGTATGGAATGCAGGCCCATTATGGGCCAGACGCCAGGTCATTATCAATTATTACCAAATTTGTTGAATATTTGTTGCGACCAAATGGGTTCCACTGAAACCCACAGAAAGTTGGCTGTATAGAGACTAAGTGTTTCTCCAGTGTTGTGCATAGAGTATCTCTTCCCCCTCCTGATGCATTGACTATAGCCCCGGGTCTCCATCTGTCATGACATGAAAAAGTGTGCATTAACGTCCCACACAAAGGCTCTCACAGCGGGACTGCCGCAGTCCTTCCCAGCCCACTCGCCCACACAAAGGGTATACATTACACAGACTTTTTTGCTGAAATGCACTTCACTGCAGACGCTTATGACTAAATGTTCACCCCCGAGGGGAAGTGAAGGAGTAAAATAAAGGGACCCAGGTGGATAAGAAAAGGAAAGTGAGAGAGGAAAGGGCTCGTGGGGTTAAGGGCTTGTGAGCAAAGCGGGCCACTTCACTAGCAGGCGTCCTACTGCAGTTGGTTTCAGTGACCCATCGGTCGGGGGAGAGAGAGTAAGAGACACCAGCACTAGGATCGACCCCAGTCTGACGTTTGTTTGAACTGGAATGTAACATGTCTGAGAGATGTGCAATTCGGCAATATCATAACAGGCCGGACTGTGGCAGCTTCTTATTGGTGTAGCTACCTTGAGGGAGAAAGTGTCATGTTACATTCTTCATCAGATATGCACGATACCGAGATGTGAAGTAGAGGACACCCTCGCTCCACATACTGTATGAACTTGAAATGCCAGACCAGAGGCAACTCAGTACAGTATTTCCTATTTAATCAAATCTCTGAGGCCAGACAGGGATAATGTCTGTCTAGGTCAGCCACTGCTGAATAACTTACTTCTTACTCTTTATAAAAATAAAAATAAACATTTTTTTTAACACAGCAAACAATCCACCCTTGTTTTGTAATTAATAGGGTGTGGATGTGTAACACACAAAGACTGTTAAATGACAGACACAAAAGCTTCCTAATGAATCAATTGAAGGAATCCTCAGAGCCAGTAAAAAGACCGGGAATCAAAAGGGGCATCCCAGAATGCTTTGCAGTGCCAACCTTTGGTGTTGAAGCTGAAATGCAAAAAAAAGAAGCCCCCATTCAATCAATGATGAGAAGGAGGAGGAAGGAAAGACAAACAACTTGAGAGAGAACCAGGTTATTATTATGTAGGAAAAGCCTAACAGAATTCTGGTTTCCGCCTTAAATTTAAAGGCTGTCTGTTTAGCTGGATAAACCATTCAGACAGGAAAAAAAGCTCCAAAAGACAGGTGAAGTAGGAGACTAAGTGGAGCGGGTAACAGTCGGCGGAATAGTCAACTCAATAAATTAAAACACAAGTTATTTTAGGTAAAACCTCTACCACCCAGTGACAATGGCAATCATTCTCTGGATGGTAAAACGTTTTCAGTTTAAACTTAAACGACTAAAACCAGACAATGTATTCAGAAAAGATAATGGCCCTATATATTTTTTAATAAGATCCTCTTTGGAGAACTAACAATCCCCAAAATAAAAACTAAGGCAGTCGGAGAGAATTTGAAATTCGAAAAATGGCATGGCATGGAACACCCGTTGATTTTGTTATAATGTTTGAGTGGCTCAGACCGCATAAGAACAAGGAATAAGCCATTGCAAAATGTGTATAATTGCAGGAAATTACCTTTTAAAATAAAAAATGACCTCCGCCCCATGACGTGTAAAATTGCAGGATGCTAGCTTGAAATTGGGAAAATATTCGCTCTGTCCCTATATCAAAATGTCTATAATTGCAGAAAATCTTCTTTAATACGTTTCAGAATAAGGCTGCAATGTCACAAAATGTGGAGAAAGTCAAAGGGATCTGAATACTTTCCCAATGCACTGTATAATGCCCTACGCATACTGCACACACAGGGATCCACATTCAGGTCAATGCACTGTATAATGCCCTACGCATACCGCACACACAGGGATCCACATTCAGGTCAATGCACTGTATAATGCCCTACGCATACCGCACACACAGGGATCCACATTCAGGTCAATGCACTGTATAATGCCCTACGCATACTGCACACACAGGGATCCACATTCAGGTCAATGCACTGTATAATGCCCTACGCATACCGCACACACAGGGATCCACATTCAGGTCAATGCACTGTATAATGCCCTACGCATACCGCACACACAGGGATCCACATTCAGGTCAATGCACTGTATAATGCCCTACGCATACCGCACACACAGGGATCCACATTCAGGTCAATGCACTGTATAATGCCCTACGCATACCGCACACACAGGGATCCACATTCAGGTCAATGCACTGTATAATGCCCTACGCATACCGCACACACAGGGATCGACATTCAGGTCAATTTGCCAGTGGCACACCGGGCCAGTGCCAACTCAAAGCTTCTGGCCCAAAATAAATGCTGTCCCGGACCAAGATCTGACAGGAATGTGAATAATACCTGTATAATTTCAATAGCAGATGATTTTGTATTTAATTTACGGGCTGAGCAAGTCGCCTATACAGGGTTCACACAGACATTGGCAAGTCAAATTAAAGGACTTTCAAGGACTTGTTCAAGCACTTAATTGTAATTTTCAAGAACTTACATTTTATATGAAAAGGAACTCCTTACCCAATCACATGATGGATTGACATTCACATTTATTTTTACATTCTAAAATATGTCAGAATAATGAGGGCATTGTCTGACTAAATACACAACATGCTCCTGACACAAACACACTGAAGTCCGTCCATGTGGTAGATAGTCAGTGTAGCCATTTGAGATGTTGAGGGGTTACTGTATCATGTTTTGCAATGAGAAAGCCACCAAAAACCAGGCTCCCTTTGTAAAGGAACGCTTTGTATGGAAAACCAAGTTGAAGCCGCCATTCGATGTTCTTGTGCTTATAATAACCTTTTACATGGTTTAAGGACCTAGATCATCTTTGAAATATGAATCTTTTTTTCAGCCCATTGTGTTGGTGCATAATTACCATGAGTCTTGCTGACTCTATAGTAACAGCAAAGTATTGATGGATAAATGGTAGATCATTTGTCATTCTTGTCCAATGCAATTATTTAATTGAATATGTGTATATATATATATACACATGACTTTATTTTTGCATTATCTTACAACCCCCTAAGGATTGTATTGTATTATTTAAATATTGTATTATTTACCCCCCCCCTTTTCTCCCCAATTTCGTGGTATCCAATTTGGCATTTACAGTCTTGTCTCATTGCTGCAACTCCCGTACGGACTCTGGAGAGGTGAAGGTCGAGAGCAGTGCGTCCTCCGAAACACAACCCAGCCAAGCTACACTGCTTCTTGACATAATGCCCACTTAACCCGGAAGCCAGCCGCACCAATGTGTCGGAGGAAACACCGTCACACCTGGCAACTGTGTCAGCGTGCACTGCGCCCTGCACGCCACAGGAGTTGCTAGTGCACGATGAGACAAGGACATCCCTATCGGCCAAACCTTTCCCTAACCCGGACGACACTGGGCCAATTGTGCGCCGCCCCATGGGTCTCCCGGTTGCGGCCGGCTGCGACAGAGCCTGGACTCGGACCCAGAATCTCTAGCGGCACAGCTAGCCTTATACTGCACCACTCAGGAGGCCCAACGACCTCGTATTTACATGTTTTAAAATGTTTGATTTATTTTACATCTCAACATGCACTTTAACTTTTTTGTATTCTTTTGAGCATGGATTAAATTAATTATATTATTTTTGCATCTCGGCCTCATTGGGTTATTCCTTTTTCATGTTTAATATATATTTCTATAGATATATTTCTAGTGTAGTGACACCTCTAGCACTGAAATGCATTGCCTTAGACCGCTGCGCCACTCTGGTGCCCCCAGGGCGAGTACCTTTTGAACTCTGCACATATATTCTCTCTTCGGCTGCGTCTCATTCTAGCCCAGGGCAAACCCTCATACTGGTTTTCTATTACCACGGTATTACCTGGTATTTACATCGTAACAGTGTCATTCTCCCTCCCCCCTATTTAATTTTCTCCAGAAAATACAGTATGAATCTTTCTGGTTAATACTGAAGTCAAAGGCCAGGATAATAACCTGATGATTGGATTGATAGGAATCTGAATCCAGGCCATTCATTTAGTAATTCATCAATTTACCTAAGGAATGTCCCCCCCCCCACTCCAGACAGACATCCTCATCATCAGCCCCCATTGGTGGTGTTTAAATCTCTCCTGGTTGGTTTTCATCTGGATTCGTGCCATAATCCTCTTTGATGTTGGCCCTAATGCGGTGTGAAGGCTACTGCCTCCCCCCACTCACACCACCAGTGCCGCCAAGGAATTAGGACTATCCTATCAACAGGACAGCAGCAGAGAAGGGCAGAACCTTCCCATGAATGGATTCCCCATCCTCAGCCCAGTCAGCATAACACAGCTCTGACAATAGGCCACACCGAGGCCTGTCACCCTGCCAGGCTGGATCCTACCTGCAGGACTGCGAGGATTACAGAGAGGGGAGGGGTACACTGTCTGAGCCATCTGTAGCCCAGTGTTGGGTTTCATCCCCAGCTGAATCTGTGGATGAGGGGCTTGTGTTGGGTTGTGTTGTTGCACATATTTGGGTGTGTTGAGATACAAAAAGTAAGTCAACCACTTCTGTCAATTGATCATCAATAAGGCCTTGTCCTATGTGAATACATTTTGCAGCTTAGTCCCGGGATCGACTGACAAATTAGCCAGGCACTGGCGTTGGCATGAGGATTGTGCCGGTTTGGCTTTGGGCAGCTCATTAGAGGTTTCATACCAACCCAACCTTGGCCCCCAGGGAGCTGTAAAGATGGAAAGACTCACATGCACAAATTAGGCTACTTTTCTTTTTTGTTATCCACTCTTATACACCTCGTACTGGGGGACTGTGAGAGAGAGTAAAACAAAGAGGAAATTAATCACACCAACCAACCTCCCCTTTTCCTCCCATTCCATTTCCCCCAACACCTCCACATCCTCAGCCTTCTACGAGGCTTTTAACTAGTTTTGTTTAATTACAGGCAGTTTGAGGGTGTAAATGGCTACCGCTGACCCAATTCAGGGTGGAAACTGGGGCACTGAATTTCATTATAATTATTTTTTTCAACCTCGCTTTACTTTCCTCTATTGATTTGGCCTGGCTGTGTGGACCTCGGTCGGCATGAATAAATTAGCAGAGCTTAGCCACGTTGACTCACGGCAGGAGCAGCAATCGCCGCTGCGTCTTAAGTCATCCAGCTGGGTCCACTCGGGCAAAACGGTTTTCCCTCCCAATTTAAACGGCCAGAAAAATAGAATCATTTTGACCGGACTAGCTATAAACTTGAGTCATTATGGAACTAAATGAGAAGCCTGGTATTAGTTGCAAGCGTGATAGGCTCTGGCTGGTAATGGCAGCGAATGTGTGAACAAGCTGTTACTCCGCAAGCCGAAGCAGAGCCTTGAGAGATGAACTCCTATGACAGCTGAGTTGCAGTTAATCACGACTATGTTGTGAGGTAGCTGGAGAATGCATTCGCTTGGCTGTGCTGTGTTCTTCTTCTTCTCCTGTCCTCTCCCCTCCCCACCCCTCTGTGGCTGCTGGCTATGCCTCCTGTCTCTGTGGCTGGCTTTGACAAACAGATCTCCGTTCCTGAAGGAACTCTGGAACTCTCACACTGAGCCAATGGCGGTCTTCGCGGTTCCGTCGTGGCTCTCTCACACAGTTCCTCGAATTGTCCGCCGCGATCCACCAACGGCATGCACCGGCAGCGCCGCACAGCAAAATAACTCAGACAGCTGAAGCCCTTCGCCTCAGAGGATTGCTAGACCACGTGAACGAGCTCCCAGCACAGAGGGCCATACTGTTGGGAATCAAGCTTAACCATACTGTAGTTTACTTTAGCCCTTTCACTGTTTCTCTCTCATACTTCATTGAATATTATGTTATTCAACAATAGTCCATTGTAACCTGAGAACCTGTACTTGGTGTGTCCATGATGTCCATGTGCCTCTATCCCATCCCCATGACTGCTCTGCCGCAGGTCCAGGCTCATGTCCACACCACACCTCAGAGTGTCAGTGAGCCGAATGGAAGCCAGGGTGGAAGTTATTGATTAGTCTAAATCCAAGCAGATGGATGGCTGATTCATACCTAAGGCTTAAAGAGCCTCTCCACAACCTCGTCCCTGCGCTATCGAGGAGGAACACATTTTCCACGGAGGAAACAAAATGAAACATCTTCTGGCAGTCAGGGAGGGGAGGGGGGAGGAAATGTCTTTTTTTTTTTTTGGTGTGGATGACACAACTAATTTTCACTTCTGTTTTTCACTGTCACCATATTGTATAGACTCTGCAGTGGACTAGTTCTGAAGACATCACACACACACACACACACACACACACACACACACACACACACACACACACACACACACACACACACACACACACACACACACACACACACACACACACACACACACACACACACACACACACACACATATATATATACATATATATATATATTCTTAATGTAAGACAACAGCATTCTCTCAGTCCATTAAAACATAGTTATCCTTCACTTCTCCCACTGCTCTGATGTAAATTGATGATGAGCTATACCAGCGCCTGTGGTTCTGGAATGTGTCCTAAATAGTGCCCTATTACCTTCATGGTGCCCTACTAAATGCAGTGGACTATATAGGGAATAGGGTGTCATTTGAGATGCAACCATTGCAAGATTGTGTTGTGTTAGTGCCACTGTGCTCAAGGCCCATGGCTCGCGCTCCTTTCTGACGGGATGAATGGCTTAATGCTAAAACAAACAGTGTTGGCACCCCTATAACCAGAGGTATCAGATTATGATATCTGGGTGTACTGGAACGTCTCTGATTCTGTTTACAATGCAGGCTGCCTGGCCTTCATTTTGGTTGCGTCCCCAAATTGCACCCCATTTCCTTTACAGTGTTACAGTGAACTGAACAGCATGCTGGGTGATGTAATGTCATAGGCTGCTGTGGAACTGTACACACCACACGCTCAATCCTGCTTGACCCAGATACAGTGCAGATTTAGGTGTACAGACTAATACTCTGTTGACTGAGTGAAATGTATTTTCAAAATGCCTTTTTTCAAATTATGTGTTTTGATGTAATTGAAATAGGCCTACGCAATCTCTTTATACGTTTTATTTTCATGCAGATGAACTCTACCTAATAGCGGGAGTATTTACTCATGATGAGAAGCAATTGTTTTGCTAACTTAGTTAGTCTAGTAAACTGTCGACATCTCCCCCTCTTTCCAACTGTAGGTTGATACTCCAGCAGCTAAACCGCTAGATGCACGGGGGTTGTAGATGCGTTAGCCTACGGCACTTGATGTGGGACTTTCTTTTATACAATGCCCGTTTTTCCAGTGTTTTTTTCCGTTTTTCCAGTAAATAAATAAATCGCTCTTCTTTAAAAAAAATACAAAATAAGGTTGGATGTGTCTGACCATTCATTAATTATTCAACAGCAGTCGACAAGGTCGTTCTGCCTCTGAGGCCTATAAACGCACTAAGGTTGTGTCAAATGGACGATGCGCCAAACCTCTCAAAACCTGGCTTGGTATAAGACTGAATCTTTTCTTGATTTATATACGAATCGTCGCAGATAAATAGGGTATGGACATGTTGCGTGTATTAGTTTCTATTTTGACCCTTGTCAATTTCATACCTCTCTTCCCTTTATACTTCCCTCGTCAATTCACTATCTTCTTGCCTGCTTTCGGAAAGCCTAGGTTTAAAAAAAAAAGTTTTAAGGAAAGGATAAATATTTGCTCTTGTGTCTGACATTCGCTGGGGGCTTTGATTGACGGGTCCTTTTTTTACGGGGGTGTGCGTGTGCGAGTTCGCCGATTCTCTCTATTGGCCTATATTTCTTGTAGAAGAACATATGCCACTGCCATAGAATTACCACCGCAGCAGGGTTTGTGCGAATATTTTCGGGCGTTTTGAGAGAAACCATCGGACTTAATGTGAATGGATTTGTGCGTCAAAATAGGATCCCCAATAAACAAATACAAATTCAGAAAAGCCAACAGACAAGGTCAAGGGAGGCATATATATTTATTTTTGACTCCGTCATGCACTAATTTTGTGTCAATACCAAAATGGGATAGATCTTCTCCAACCTGGCGTTTCTTAATTTGTAGATTTAAAATGTATAACCTGAATAATGATAATGAAATGCCATGATGATAACGACGTGTAATGGCTTGTTTTCAAATAGGTTTTTATTAAGAAGCATATCCATGTAAACCAGTGTACGGACAGAATTGTGAACTTCCCTTTGTACATAAATCAACAGTAACATACATTTGAAACAAAATGGACACATCAAAAACAATATGAAAAGGTAAAGAAACGTTTAAATAAAAACAGTTAACGAACTGTGACGCAATAGTGAAATTGCACATATTTACTTTGAGTCTGATGCATTAAGTTGTGTCAATTTGAAAATCCTCTCCCAATCTGACATTTTTCTTCATTTATATACTGGACACATATTTAGAGGTAACTTGAATAATAATGAAACGCTACTGATAATAGGAAATTGCAGAGAAAAGCCAGGTTTTCTTTTGTCTATGTGCCCCCAAGGGTTCTAATCCCCCCCAAGGGTTCTAATCCCCCCCAAGGGTTCTGTCAGTGAGTTTAACAAGCATGGGCAGATAATTCATCCCCCACCTCACTGTTCAAATCCTTATTTTGCTGCCACAAAATACATTTATTTACAGATATTTGTTAATTGGTGTTTTTTTTATTTGTGTTTTTTTGGGGGCGACAGGGTAGCCTAGTAGTTAGATCGTTGGACTAGTAACCGAAAGGTTGCAAGTTCAAATCCCCGAGCTGACAAGGTACAAATCTGTCGTTCTGCCCCTGAACAGGCAGTTAACCCACTGTTCCTAGGCAGTCATTGAAAATTAAGAATTTGTTCTTAACTGACTTTCCTAGTTAAATAAAGGTAACATTACCTTTGGCTGAACAAAGACAATTCTCATCGCCCCCCACAGTAGGAGTGAGTGCAAGAGATACACGCTCTAGGACAACTCCAACACGTTTCAATATCTCCAGCGCAAAACCAGTGTCAACATACACTGAGTACACAGAACATTAAGGACACCTTCCTAATATTGAGTTGCACCCCACCCTTTTGCCCTTAGACCAGCCTCAATTCGTCAGGGCATGGCCTCTACAAGGTGTCAAGCGGTCCACAGGTATGATGGCCCATGTTGACTCCAATGCTTCCAACGGTTGTGTTAAGTTGGCTCAATGTCCTTGGGGTGGTGGAGCATTCTGGATACACACGGGACACTGTTGAACATGAAAAACCCAGCAGCGTTACAGTTTTGACACAAACCGGTGTGCCTGGCACCTACTACCGTACCCCGTTTGAAAGGTGCATAAATATTTTGTCTTGTCCATTCACCCTCTGAACGGCACACATACAGAATCCATGTCCGACTTGTCTCAGGGCTTAAACATCCTTCTTTATCCCGTCTCCCCTTCATCTACACTGATTTTGAAGTGGATTTAACAAGTGGCATCAATAAAGGATCATAGCTTTCACCTGGATTCACCTGGCCAGTTTATGTCATGGAAAGAGCAGGTGTCCTTAATGTTTTTTTTTTTGGTTTACTCAGTGTGTGTGAAAACAGTGCATTTCTACATTTTGTAAAACAAAGTATAAAAGTTCTGCTTGATGACGGCATCAAAAACAGTCATTTTCAAACACCATGAGATTCGCGGTGTCGCGAGAAGCAAGAAAATACCCTCCGTTGGGACAGGAATTTGTTGCAGGTTTTGATGTCACAGAGAATTATTTAATGAGGGATTTTATTTGTATCTTTTTAACCACGGATCATAGAAACGTGCTGATTTCACATATGTAGACACTGGTTTAGTGCCGTGGATAATGCATATGTTGAAAAGTAGTGGAATTGCCCTTTAACCATTAGGGGGATGAAACTTATATCTGACCCTGTATCAGTGGTTATGTGAGTGATCCTGTGCTGTGTAGCAGTGCAGAGTAGCCCTTATGTCCTTCCACTATACCAGCCGCTCAGAGCCTCCCTCCAAGTCTCTGTCCTCGTATTCCTACCCTACCCCATCCAGCTCATCCAGACCACTGCAAGCGAACCAGTCTGTTGTACGACACGACACGCCTGACCACCCTTCTCACATTACTAATGTCTTCACCTGCCCCTTTCTTATGTCTGCCACATAAAGGCTTCTTTCTACCCTTCCAACATCCTCTCTTTCTCCCCCTCCTCTTTCTCAACCTCCTTTCTTTCTCCCCCTCCCCTCTTTCTCAACCTCTCTTTCTACCCTTCCAACATTCTCTTTCTTCCCCTCCTCTCTTTCTTTACCTCCTCTCTTTCTACCCTTTCAAAGTCCTCTCTTTCTCAACCCCCTCTCTTTCTCCCCCTCTTTCTCAACCTCCTCTCTTTCTACCCTTTCAATGTCCTGTCTTTCTCCCCCTCTTTCTCAACCTCCTCTCTTTCTCCCCCTCTTTCTCAACCTCCTCTCTTTCTACCCTTTCAACATCCTGTCTTTCTCCTCCTCTTTCTCCCCCTCCTCTCTTTCTCAACCTCTCTTTCTACCCTTCCAACATCCTCTCTTTCTCAACCTCCTCTCTTTCTCAACCTCTCTTTCTACCCTTCCAACATCCTCTCTTTCTCAACCTCCTCCCTTTCTACCCTTCCAACATCCTCTCTTTCTCAACCTCCTCCCTTTCTACCCTTCCAACATCCTCTCTTTCTCCCCCTCCTCTCTTTCTCAACCTCCTCTCTTTCTCCCCCTCCTCTCTTTCTCAACCTCCTCTCTTTCTACACTGCCATTCATCCTCTCTTTCTCCCCCTACTCTCTTTCTCAACATCCTCTCTTTCTTCCCCACCTCTCTTTCTCAACCTCCTCCCTTTCTACCCTTCCAACATCCTCTCTTTCTTCCCCTCCTCTCTTTCTCAACCTCCTCCCTTTCTACCCTTCCAACATCCTCTCTTTCTCCCCCTCCTCTCTTTCTCAACCTCCTCTCTTTCTCCCCCTCCTCTCTTTCTCAACCTCCTCTCTTTCTCCCCCTCCTCTCTTTCTCAACCTCCTCTCTTTCTCCCCCTCCTCTCTTTCTCAACCTCCTCTCTTTCTACACTGCCATTCATCCTCTCTTTCTCCCCCTACTCTCTTTCTCAACCTCCTCTCTTTCTTCCCCTCCTCTCTTTCTCAACCTCCTCTCTTTCTACACTGCCATTCATCCTCTCTTTCTCCCCCTACTCTCTTTCTCAACCTCCTCTCTTTCTTCCCCTCCTCTCTTTCTCAACCTCCTCTCTTTCTCCCCCTCCTCTCTTTCTCAACCTCCTCTCTTTCTACACTGCCATTCATCCTCTCTTTCTCCCCCTACTCTCTTTCTCAACCTCCTCTTTCTTCCCCTCCTCTCTTTCTCAACCTCCTCTCTTTCTACACTGCCATTCATCCTCTCTTTCTCCCCCTACTCTCTTTCTCAACCTCCTCTTTCTTCCCCTCCTCTCTTTCTCAACCTCCTCTCTTTCTACACTGCCATTCATCCTCTCTTTCTCCCCCTCCTCTTTCTCCCCCTCCTCTCTTTCTTCCCCTCCTCTCTTTCTTCCCCTCCTCTCTTTCTCAACCTCCTCTCTTTCTCAACCTCCTCTCTTTCTACACTGCCATTCATCCTCTCTTTCTTCCCCTCCTCTCTTTCTCAACCTCCTCTCTTTCTCAACCTCCTCCCTTTCTACCCTTCCAACATCCTCTCTTTCTTCCCCTCCTCTCTTTCTCCCCCCTACTCTCTTTCACCTCTGTTTCTCCCACTCCTCTCTTTCTGCCAAACATTGAGCCATCGAGCTCGTCATTCAGCTACGACTGATTCATTCAATACTGTATCTCTCTCTCCAGTCTCCACCGCGGGTTCTTCTGCTTGCCTGTGTCTGGCCCCAGGCTTGATTTGTATGGATGAAATATCTCATGACCCTGGATGACAGTGTCTTTATATGGTTAGCATGGTGGTTTCTGGGGCTGTTCTCATATTGTGAGCTTGGGATGGTTGCTTCACTTGCTTCTTGTGCTGAATCTAAATCACAGATTGGGATATTGTAGTCAGAGGCTGGCTAGCTGAGTTGATAATAAGGTATGCTCCACTGGCTTCTTCGTGTAGCACATGCCATCTGGTTCTTGAGTGTGTGTGTGGTGCGTGCTTGTATACTCTGGCTAGTATCTCCTTTGTAGGGACTTCCTCTGCCCTGGCTTTGCTCTCAGCCGAGCACCGTCAGCTGTGTGTGTGTGTGTGTGTGTGTGTGTGTGTGTGTGTGTGTGTGTGTGTGTGTGTGTGTGTGTGTGTGTGTGTGTGTGTGTGTGTGTGTGTGTGTGTGTGTGTGTGTGTGTGTGTGTGTGTGTGTGTGTGTGTGTGTGTGTGTGTGTGTGTGCGTGCGTGCGTGCGTGCGTCAGGTGTGTGTGTGTGTGTGCGTGTGTGCGTGTGTGTGTGTGTGTGTGTGTGTGTGTGTGTGTGTGTGCGTGCGTGTGTGTGCGTGTGTGCGTGTGTGCGTGCGTGCGTGCGTGCGTGCGTGCGTGCGTGCGTGCGCACTGAACCCTAACACACATCTGAAGACCGGGCGTGTGTCTGGTGCTCCCACTGTGCCTTCTTCCTTCTGTAGCTCTGCAGTGACCAGAGACTAAGCATTTCACACACTCACTGCTCTCATAATGCTCAATACTCTACTCGTACACTCACTGCCCTGTGATGCTTCTTTTGCACTCGTTCACTTTTATTGAGGCCCGAATTGTCTAAATAAGCAACCGATAATGATTAAACCAATAGACATGGTCTGTCGGCTGATAATGGTGATGTTGATGCTCAGATAGAGATGCCTGATTCATCCCTTTCCTTAGCCCTTCGGTCTTAGAGCTGATGAGCTTTAATCGTGTGTGTCAATACCACTTCCCTCGCTGCTTCTTATACAGCATACATGTTCACTGGGGCTAGCTAAGGTGTGGTAGGGCCTATATATCCTTGCCCCCTTATCACAGCCATTCAAAGTGACAAGTTTGTGGGATCGTTATTGATAATGAGATGCAAATGGCTATAGTTTTAAAGGGAATCCAAACCTCCGGGCCCCAGCTCCATTTTGTCCTGACAATTCAATCCATCCCCTCTGCCTCCCTCGCTCTGTGCTCTGATCTGCTCTGCCTCTCTTTATCCCTTCATCTCTCTCGCTCTCTCTCTCTCTCTCTCTCTCCCTCCCTCCATTTATTCATCCCTCTGTTCTTCTTCCCCCTCTCTTCCGCTCCTCTTGCTCCTCTGTCTCTTCCTCCCTCGTCCTGCCCTCTCCCTCGTCCTGTCTCCCTCCCTCCA
Organism: Oncorhynchus gorbuscha; assembly: GCF_021184085.1. Lineage (NCBI taxonomy): Eukaryota > Metazoa > Chordata > Actinopteri > Salmoniformes > Salmonidae > Oncorhynchus > Oncorhynchus gorbuscha. The sequence goes on from NC_060186.1 coordinate 22,943,226, forward strand.
TGAACCATAGGGCCGAGGGTGCTAATCAGATGAGGCAGTGATGCGGTCCTGGGTGCCCAGGGGGGAGGACGCCAGCCAGCTTTGACTTGCTGTGATACTGCCAGCTAGTGTTGTGAACACACACACACACACACACACACACACACACACACACACACACACACACACACACACACACACACACACACACACACACACACACACACACACACACACACACACACACACACACACACACACACACACACAATGGCTAATTGTGTGCATCTGTTTGTATGTAATGAACAATGTAACTGCCTGACAATATCTCAGTGGGTACTGTCATGCAGCAATCCAGCAGATTCACAACAGAAAACCATATGGTCTCCATGGCTCAGTGCGGATTGAAACATATTCGTCAATCCCCGAACACCACCCTGTGTGGGGCAAGTTGGGGTAGAAATCTTTTCATATTTTGAGCTGAAGTGATGGGCACAGCAGCTGTCGAGCATCGTATTTGATCAAGTGGAGTGTTTATGATAATCCATATTAACCATGTGATACCATAGCACTTCAGTTGAGAACATGGCCTGCACGCAGATATTGTCTGTATCGTAGGGAATGCGATGGCTGTGGCGTAGACACTAAACTCAAGTGGGAGAAAAGATGCAGCTCTTCAGAAGTGGAGTTTCATCTTCCCTAAGGACAGAAATAGTGAACGTGTACAGCCTTACTGTTAAATAGTCATTGAAAAGCCACGGTATTCTCCCCAGACTATGCAATCTACACACACACACACACACACACACACACACACACACACACACACACACACACACACACACACACACACACACACACACACACACACACACACACACACACACACACACACACACACACACACACACACACACACTCCTCACAGCGTATATCACATCCCGACCATTAACATCGGTCCTCTCGTGTGTTTAGCCCCCCCCCCAATTTCCTTCCCCCTGGTTCAGTCCGGGGCTTTTGTGTTGGGAGGAGAATCGAGTGCTAGTGAATCACTTCTATATTAGATTGACACCAGACAGAAACAGAGAATGGGGGAGAGAGTGTAGAATGATATGCATGAGGTCTGACAGGCACTTATCTCTCCTCCGTTCCCTCTCTTCATCGTCTTCTCCCTCTCCCCTCTACACTCCCTTGTTAGTCGTAACCCCACTGGTGTCTGAGTGTACAGATGGGCTTGAGCTGGGTGCTGTTTGTATGTCTGCTCTAAGATCCATGGACTACCTAGTAGCCTACTCTCTGTCTGCTTTAGGGCTGTCCCCGACTGAAAGAAATCTTGGTCGACCGAGAGCCGTCTGGTCTTTTGACCAATCGATTGGTTGGAAAAAAATGTGTATTTCTCCATATATAGACACATCTTATGTGTTTTAATAAAATCAACCATATGCTCTGAGCTTGACTGATGCTTTAAGTAGGCTTGGTCGGTATCCAGATAGTCATACCTTCATACTGACCTTGTGCCATACCCGGGATATTCTGTAATACTGGCACTGAACCTGTTGCGACGAGCAATCCCGTATCCAGGATCCTATTTATAGCCTCAAGCTCATTACCATAACGCAACGTTAACTATTCATGAAAATCGCAAATGAAATAAATATATTTGCTCTCAAGCTTAGCCTTTTGTTAACAACACTGTCATCTCAGATTTTCAAAATATGCTTTTGAACCATAGCTAAACAAGCATTGATAGCCTAGCATAGCATGAAGCCTGGCATTCAGCATACAACATTTTCACAAAAACAAGAAAAGCATTTAAATAAAATCATTTACCTTTGAAGAACTTCAGATGTTTTCAATGAGGAGACTCTCAGTTAGATAGCAAATGTTCAGTTTTTCCAAAAAGATTTTGTGTAGACAAATCACTCCGTTTTGTTCATGACGTTTGGGTAAGAAACAAAACGAAAATTAAGTCATTACAACGCAAACTTTTTACCAAATTAACTCCATAATATCGACAGAAACATGGAAAACGTTGTTTAGAATCAATCCTCAAGGTGTTTTTCACATATCTATCGATGATAAATCATTCGTGGCAGTTTGGTTTCACCTCTGAAGAAATGGAACGCATGGACCTGGAGATTACGCAATAATTTTGACGCAGGACACCGGGCGGACACCTGGTAAATGTAGTCTCTTTTTTAAAATTTTAATTTTACCTTTATTTAACCAGGCAAGTCAGTTCAGAACATATTCTTATTTTCAATGACGGCCTGGGAACAGTGGGTTAACTGCCTGTTCAGGGGCAGAACGACAGATTTGTACCTTGTCAGCTCGGGGGTTTGAACTCGCAACCTTCCGGTTACTAGTCCAACAGATTATGGTCAATCTTTCAATGATATGCCTACAAATACGTCACAATGCTGCAGACACCTTGGGGAAATGACAGAAAGTGCAGGCTCATTCCTGGCGCATTCACAGCCATATAAGGAGACATTGGAACACAGCGCCTTCAGAATCTGGGGCATTTCCTGTATGAAATGTCATCTTGGTTTCGCCTGTAGCATTAGTCCTGGGGCACTCACAGATAATATCTTTGCAGTTTTGGAAACGTCAGAGTTTTTTCTTTCCAAAGCTGTCTATTACATGCATAGTCGAGCATCTTTTCGCGACAAAATATATTGTTTAAAACGGGAACGTTTTTTAACCAAAAATTAAAAGAGCGCCCCCTATCTCGAAGAAGTTAACACAAGGGGCGCTGTTTTCAAACCCCACTGATACTTTGTAATCCGAAGGTTAGCAATGCTAACAAGTACTGTCGTAGAAATATCGTCCCAATAATATTTCTCAGATACCCGGAACTTGCGAATTCAAAGTAGACTTTATTACAACGTAACAAGCCGAGCTGGTCCATGGATCAACTGTCTTCCCATCCTCTGCACACTCCTTTTATACAGTTTTCATCCTTACATGACATGCATAGTTACTCCTCTTTATGTTAATGATTCATAACCTTTGGCATTCAGCCACTATTATCTCTTTGTCTTGCTTCTAACTAGTTTAGGGCCATCTTTAACTTTTCCCTCCTCTTATTGGCACAGATATTAGGGCATAGATTCTATTTTGTGGCATACCCATAGTAATAATGCAAAAAATAATAAAGACATACGCTCCTATTGCTGGTGCATGTCTAAAGGGGCCTAAAGGGTTGATTAATGGCTCCAGAGTGCATGTCTAATGACCCTCACGGGACTAGGTAATGGATCTCCTTAACCTAATGACCCAGACACACTGTAACGAGTGCACTGCAAGTCTAGGGAGTGAGTGTTTTTAATAAATAAAAGAAACCATGAACACGAAACACAAACAACGCACGGACATGAAATCCGAGTCAATAACACCTGAGGAAAGAACCAAGGGGAGGGACAGATAGAGGGAAGATAATCAAGGAGGTGATGGAGTCCAGGTGGAGTCCAGTATCTGCCCTTATGCTACCTGAAGTTTCCGCTCACAGGCTACACGAGGGATTCCCAACCAGGGGTACTAGGACCCCCTGTGGTTACTTGGCCTATCCACGGGTGGGTACTTGGGAAGACACATGAGACCCTAAGCCTGCTGGTAAAATGCACATGAGGGGAGGGTAGTTCATGTGCATTTTCACGTGAATACACAGTTAAATGATAAGGGATGTTTGGCATTTATATGTTAATATTAAGAAACCTTACAATTTGGGAAAACACATTCGTTATAAAATGTTGCACCATTGTTCTTGCATAATGTAACCATATATAATTTCAGGAGCACGTATCTCTTAGAGTGATGGACTGTGCCATCCCCGCAACCTCTGCAATGAATTAGTGTCTCGTGTGCCATGAAAAAATGCATTTGCAACTGCTCTACAAAAAAAACAACTGTCAACCAAGAGCCTATCGACATTGACCAAACAAACCAGTCGACTAAATAGGGTCAGCCCTAGGCTGCTTGACCACATCCTGACTTCCCTCAAACATGAAGCAAAACATAGCAAAGACGAAAAAGGCTTAAAGTCAGTGTGACATTTCTTAAAGTCGCAAAGGGAACATTTTACTTCAAAGGTCAACCTCGCACTCTCTTACAAAGACTTTCATCATCCCCAAAAGGTAGCGCTCCACAAAGATTACTCACAAGCAGGATCTTTTTTTTTTGGGGGGGGGGGGGTACAAGTATGCAGGATATTTATTTTCTCCGGGTCGTGATTTCTTGGCTGAGGCTGAAGTTGAGCCCGAGACGTCCCCCTTCCTGGAAGCAGTTGTGGTGACAGCTAAACAAGACAGCTGTCATCTCTGTTACTCTGTCACTCAGACAATGGGGCTTAGGGAAAGAGAGCGGGAGAGAGTGGGGGCGGTTTGTCACATGCCTGGTCCGTGCCCCCTTGCTCACTTGTCTGCTGTACGTGTGTGTGGGTTGCGTGAACACACGTGTGTTTTCTTTTCCTCTCTGACTGCTAGGTATGTACACTCAAAAGCTTCTTCATTTGATATCCTGTGTGGGTTCGCATGCGTGTGTGTGTGTTTATAACCGTGCAGTGGGAAGAGCAAGTAATGGATGTAATTTGATGCAGAGAGATTGAAGTGTGGGAGGAGTAGGTGGCCCCTCACTCCTCCCCTCTTCCCAGATGGAGGGATGTGATGAACAAAGACAGATGAATATAGAGTCCTCACATAGACCTCACAGGGGGGGCTGTGTGTGTATGTGTTTGTGTGTGGAGACAGACAGTAAAAGCTGATGCAGCACACTTCATATCGGGGCGGCAGGTAACCTAGTGGTTAGAGTGCTGGGTCAGTAATCCAAAGGTTGCTATATCGAATCCCCAAGCTGACAAGGTAAAAATCTGTCGTTCTGCCACTGAACAAGGAGGTTAACCCATTGTTCCTAGGCAGTCACTGTAAATACGATTCATGAAAAAAAAATTCTTAACTGACTTGCCGAGTTAAAAAGGTTAAATAAATCAAATATGATTTATATATGAAATACCCTCCCTCCCACACAAAGACACTTTACCTGAGAATACAGGCCTGTTTTCCTCTCTCTCTCTGCCCTCCCTCTCTCTCTCTCATCTCATTATCCTCACCCATCCCTTTTGTCTCTCCTCTTCATCTGTCGCTCTCTATTCTTTCTCTCCTCTCGCTCTCCTCTCCCCCTGTCCTCTCCTCTCAGCTGGCGTGAGGAGGCGTAGGGATCTCTGTTCTCAGTTTGTGGTGCCGTTGACATGCAATATTGCGTAAAGCTACAATATCGCAACATCCCTTTTCAGTGTCAAAAGTGAATGAGATGGAGAGAAAGAGAGAACACAGACATTCCCCTCAGCTTGTCCTCACACACAAACACGTACACAACCCAACCAGCCCACAGATAGAGGCAGTAGGCAGGCAGATTAAGCCTGAGACTGAGGTGAAGTGGGATAGCTTTGCATTGGACTTGCTCTGACCTATATTCCCCTTTTAATCTGAGTCATGTATGATTTCCTCTGCCTGGCCTAGTCATTAGGCAGGCTGTCACCTAGTGGACACGGCCATTACTGTATATGTTTGTCATGACAATATGCAGATGTTAAAACCTATTTGGGCTCGGGGGCAGTATTTTGACATCTGGATGACAAGCGTGCCCAAAGTAAACTACCTGTTACTCAGGCCCAGAAGCTAGGATATGCATATATTTGGTACATTTGGATGGAAAACACTTTAAAGTTTCTCAAACTGTTAAAATAATGTCTGTGAATATAACGGACCTGATATGGCAGGCAAAAACCCGAGGACAAACCATCCAGAAGAAAAACAATTCAGCCCACCATTGATTCCTATGACTGTCATTTTTAATATGAAGGAAATTACCTCCCAGATTGCAGTTCCTATGGCTTCCACTAGATGTTCACCTCTTGCGCCGAGCCATCCCGGATCCGGTATCGTGACTACAGCCTCAAGCTCATTACCATAACGCAACGTTAACGATTTCTAAAAATCGCAAATGAAATGAAATAAATATGCCTGCTCTCAAGCTTAGCCTTTTCTTAACAACACTGTCATCTCAGATTTTCAAAATATGCTTTTGAACCATCCGAAACTAACCGAAAATTCAGTCACCTAAACGTCAAACTTTTTTCCGAATTATCTCCATAATATCGACCGAAACATGGCAAACGTTGTTTGAATCAATCCTCAAGGTGTTTTGTCAAATATCTCTTCATTGATATGCCGTTCGTAGAAGCATGGTTTTTCTCAGAATCCCATGGAAAAATACCAGCAGCTGAGTTTTGCACACCAATTTCCACGCAGGACACCGTGCGGACACTTGGCAAATGTAGTCTATTATGGTCAATCTTCCAATGATATGCCTGAAAATACGTCACGATGCTCCAGACCCCTTGGGGAAACGATAGAAAGGGTAGGCTCATTCCTGTCGCATTCACAGCCATATAAGGAGATAATGAAAAACGTAGCCTCAGAAATCCTGTTCATTTCCTGGTTGCAGAAACATCTTGGTTTTGCTTGAAGCTTTTGTTCTAGGGCACTCACAGTGAAAATCTTTGCAGTTCTGGAAACGTCAGTGTTTTTTTCTTTCCAAAGCTATCAATTCCATATTGCGCTTAAAACGGGCACGTCTTTTTATCCAAAAATGAAATACTACCCCTAGAGTCTGAAGAGGTTAACAGTCTTTAGAAAGGGTTTCAGGCTTGTTTTTGGAAAAAATGAGCTATCATTTGTAGTTTTTCTAAGTGGCTCCCATTTTGGCTGTAATGTTTGTTACGCATTCTGGTGAATGAGTATACTTTGTTGTTTTTCTCCGGTAATGCCAATAACGATTCTCCGTCTTACATTGTATTGTTTATTTACGTATTAGGGTACCTGAGGTTTGATTATAAATGTTGTTTGACTTGTTTGGGGAAGTTTATTGGTAACATTTGGGATTCATTTTGTATGCATTTTGAAGGAGGGAAACCGGTGAATTATTGAATGAAGCGTGCCAGCTAAACTGAGTTTTTGGGGATATAAAGAAGGACTTTATCGAACAAAACAGCCATTTGTGATGTAGCTGGGACCTTTTGGAGTGCCAACAGAAGAAGATCTTGAAAGGTAAGTGATTTATTTTATCGCTATTTCTTACTTTCGTGGCACATCTGCCTGGTTGGAAAATGTTTTTAATGCTTTTGTGTGCAGGGCGCTGTCCTCAGATAATTGCATGGTGTGCTTTCGCCGTAAAGCCTTTTTGAAATCTGACACAGTGGCTGGATTAACAAGAAGTTCCGTTTTTAACTGATGTATGACACTTGTATTTTCATAAATGTTAAATATGACTATGTCTGTCATTTGAATTTCGGCTCTGCAATTTCACCGGAAGTTGACGATGGGACAATAGCGTCTCACTGATCCGCAAGAAGTTTTTAAACAATCCGTTTCGTTTGCCATTTTTACGCTATTTTCATTGATGATCTGAATAAATCACTAGATAGCCTGATTGTAAATCAGCAGAGTATGTGGTTTATTGCAGAGATTGAGAGCATGTCTGCGTGTGGTGTGTCAACTTCCTTGCACCATACGCGGTGAACACCCTGTTTGTGTTTTAGGCTGACAGTGCGTTACGTAAAGTGCGATTTTTATGCGACGTCGTTCAGGCCTAGACACGTTTCTCAGAACCGGGGGAGCTCCTTCTTTATGAGAGGCTTTAGTTAGTGCGATTCACGCGCTAGGAGAGACCTGCATGTTAAAGCAGCCACAGCAGAACACCCAGTCTCTCTCAGACTTCCCTTTGTAATGAGCAGAAAGGGAAGGGGCACTGAAGCGTCTCACAGGATGCTGCTGAAAGGTGGCGGACACACACATTAGCATGCACATGCACACGAACACACACACAATTAGCGCCTCTGTAACAGCACACTGCTCTCCTTCAAAACTCATTATCTTGTCGTTTATGAATACATTCAGACCAGGGCGAACAAAGCACCAAACAAGCAGAATTTCTATCTTACTCCTTGTGAGGTCTTGCATGATTTACTTGCATTGACATTTGTAGGAGTAAGCCTATTTCGCGGCTTACATTTGTGTTCATCGAACGTTATGGATCCCGGTATGATGTTATGTGTAGTAATTACTTTGGTTTTAATGTATTTACATTCTGTGCGTGCCCTTGCCACCTCAGAGAAGCTATACACTTATCTTTTATGAAAGCTCATTTTGAGGTGTTATGATTCGAGGGAAGGCTATTGTTGCCAGCGAGCGCTTGTTTCCCCATAGCCTGCTTCTCGCCGTTATCTCGAAATACAAAGGCATCGAAAAGGACAACTGGAAATGGAAAAGGTGAAATGAAAGCCGTTCCTCGTGAGCGATTTCACCAGCCTAGCTTTTGTTGGCCTGTCTTTCCCTCTCTCTCATCGAGAGAGAGAGTTTATGTATATATATTATAATATCTAGCTGAGCTGACGCGGCGTGGCGTGGCGCAATCTGGGTCTTCTCGCTTCACGGCCGTATCGTCTAGAGGCTGTGAGGCAGGTGCAGGTGTGTGCATATACTCTATGCTGTGAGACCGACGTCTGCTGCCTTACGCGGTCAGCTCCTGTTGATTCCTCCTGCTTTAAAATGCATAGCCGCCTCTTCCAGGGTCGAAGCTCATCCCCAGGAAATCACATTTTGTGAGAGAGAGCAGAGCGCTGAAGCGCATCGGCACGTCTTTAATCCGTGTCTCACTGTTACAGCGCTCTGTCAGATGACCAGGCTTGGCCCAAAGCTTCGTGCCCCATGTCTCACTGGACCGTGGTGTTTGTGTATACACACACATATACGTTCCTCTGCGCCAATGATGCTAAGTGTGTTTGGAGGGCCTGAAGACTATAGGCATATGTGTACTTAACCACGGGGGGGGGGGGGGGCCTGAGTCATTGCCTTGTGTCAGTAACACAGTGGAAAAATAGGTTATGAGTGGGTATTTAAAGACTCATGCCTGTTCTCCGCAGAATGTCCATCTGTAATGTTTCCCTAGAACTGGGACATAATGGGTTGGGACCCATTCAAACAACGTGGTTAATTCTGGGTTACTCTGTCATGTTTATTCGCATAGCTAGAATAGAGAGTTTTTTAGGGCTGGCCACGGTCGAGTCCAAAAAATGGCACAGCAAAGCAATATTAAGACTGTCTTAGACAGATGCTGTCTTTGTTTTCGACCGGGGCTCCGCTGTATGGCAGAACTAATGCTGTTTCTCTACCCGTGTCGAAACCACAATGGCATACCTGTACCAACTACCAGCCCTTTGCCAGAGAATAGTGATGCACCGATATGACACTTTTGGCCTATATTTGATATTTTCCTTGCCAAAAATCCTTTCCCAATTTATTTTTGTGCTGCCTTTTAAGTATTCTAGTACAGTAAAATTGTTAGACCTCTGCGTCCATGTGTGTGTTAAGGCACTGCATCTCCGTGCAAAAGAGGCGTCGCCACAGTCCCCGGTTCGAATCCAGGCTGTAGCTAATGTCAGCCGATTCCTATATGTTCACCGATATCGTGCATCCCTACCAGAGAACATTAAGAATCTGTTCAGAACTTTGAATAAATCACTGATTCTGTCGGGTATTTGGATAGTCTAACTCTGCTGTCAAGAGTTCCCGTTATGAAACCCAACCGTTTCATGGTTGTGAAGTCAAACCCAAGCAGATGGCTGTGGCTTGAGATGTAAATCCTGCAGACGCCAGAGTATAAATAAAGCAGGACTTTAACCATCCTCAACTCACAGCCTTGCACATAGCGAAGCAAAAGGAAAAGGAAGGGAGGGAACGAGAGGAGGGACGGATAAGAGCAGGGGAAATGCAAGGGATGTCACCTTCCATTTTGAATATCACTTACTGCTGATTAATTGTTTTTGCAACTTCCTGCAAATCAAGTGTGGTCTCGTTCTCGCCATTATTTATTAACCTGATTACATTCCATTCCAGTATGTGCGGATTGGAGTAGGAATCCAACAACTACACATCTGAATAATGGAGAATGCACACTTGCTCATTTCTGGCAGCAGGGTCAATGGACCACCCGTGTCTGTGGTGACGAATTAGCATATTAATGATGTGTTGAATAATTGATGACGGAGGAGTGGATTACGAGTGTGATTCGTTGTTGGAACACAAATCGGAGAGAAATGGGGTGAGGACGGGCTGTTAAAACCACTTTTACGGAGCCTTTTGAACTCAAGTTGCTCATTGGTTGGCGTCGACTGCAGGTTGTTTTTCTAGTTCTTTTGGCAGAGACTCTCTGCACTAAGAACCTGCTATGTCTGTTTCGTTGTCTCCTCTGAATATTCTGTCTGGTTCATGCAAGACAACTGTTTTAATCTTCTTTTAAAGTATACTTTCAAACGTTATGCCTGCCACACCCAATCGGTAGCTACTTACCTTTTACATCTTGCGTGGTTTGAACACGTGACACCATGGTCTGTGTAATACCTAGCTAGCTGTAAACCAATCAATTCAGTACAGCCTGTGAAACCCAGTGCCTTTGAACACAACAAACTACACCAAAGCCTGTCTGAACCAGTGGTCTGCATCATGTTCCTATAAGGAGCTTAGAGGGAGACCGACAAACCAACTGTAGGGTCACTTGACAGGCCTCGACTCCAAATGGCAGCCTAAAGCACATGTAAGCTAATTCACACAAACGCTCTTTGTACCGATCTGCCTGCCTTTCCCCATCCACCCTGGACAGAACACTGAGCTCAAAGTAGACAGCCAGTCTTCTCTCTGGCTTTGGGGACTGCCTTAGGATTAGGGCAAGGTGAGAGTCGCAGCCGCACGCAGCCCATGGGTAGATTACTGGAGGTTAGTGCGACTAAGTCTCCACTTTGGCTCAGGAGTGGAGCCTACAGTAGTCAGTTCCCGTTTGGTCTTTTCATCTCAAGTCTGAAGGAGATATTGTCATAAGTTCATGGTTCCCAGTCACTGTTCAGTCCAGCACTTTTATTTAAGTTTGACTTTTATCCCAGTTCCTGAATTCCTGTGTGTGTGTGTGTGTGTGTGTGTGTGTGTGTGTGTGTGTGTGTGTGTGTGTGTGTGTGTGTGTGTGTGTGTGTGTGTGTGTGTGTGTGTGTGTGTGTGTGTGTGTGTGTGTGTGTGTGTGTGTGTGTGTGTGTGTTTTTCCTTCAGTTTCCTGCAGTCTTTACGTAATGTCTAAGTTAGTTCAGCATGAACAAGGCTGCCTGCTCAGAAATAGGAACAGCCATTTGCCCACGAGTAGATGTGTGTCAGAGCAGAGCAGAGCACAGCTTGTGGTGACTGAACTCCTGCCTCAAACCAAGCCGACTGGAAACATGGGCCCTGACCCTGTGTGACAGGTTCACCACTATGAGGCTATGTGCGTGCCTGTGTTCATGTACACATATCATATCTGTGCATCTGTGGTTTTGCTATATTTGTGTGTGAGACTTTTTTTTTATGGACGCCCGAGTGGTGCAGCGGTCTAAGGCACTGTGTGTCTCGGTGCAAGAGGCGTCACTACAGTCCCTGGTTTGAATCCAGTCTGTATCACATCATGTCCCCTTTTTTCTTTCCTGTGTGTATGTGTGTATGTATGTATGTGTGTGTGTTGTCCTGCCTTTTTAAGGCGACACTTCCTCCTCTTCCCCGGAGAGAAAATAAAAAATAGTTTCCCCGCTGAGTGAACACCTTTCAGGGCCAACATCTTTGGAAAAGAGCCATGCCAGATAGCAGACAGACAACAGCTGGGGAATGGATTACCAAGAAACGATTAAAAACTCTACTTCAAACTGCATCATTTAGTGCACTGCAGCTGGAAAACTCTACTTGTGGTTCAAGCGTTAGCACAGTGCAAGTAAAGTATGTTGGAAGTTATATTTCATGTAGTGGAACCTCCCAATTAAAGTTTCACTGACTTTGCAGCCGGGTCAGGTAAACAAGGTTGCCCTGTGCCCCATGAAATGAAAACCCCTCTCCAAAACCCTTGCCTGACTCCAGTCTTCCTCATTTCCATGTCGTAGGTACTATCCTTATTAGATGCGTTTCCCCCAGAGTGTGGCAGCTTGGAAAATTATCTGAGTGCTGTTATCATGTCCTGTTTCTCGGAACCACAGAGAATGGCGTCTGTCGACACTCCTCACTGCTAACCCAGCTATTAGACGCTGTTCGAGAAAAGTGCTCTGTGTTGATCGACTGAGATTGTTACTCTTTATTTTTCTCTCTTGTGTGCTTGTTCTTTCTCTATCTCTCTCCTTGCCCCTTTCTCTCTCCTCACCCTGCCCCTGTTCTTTAGGCTCTCTCTCTCGCGCTCTCTCTCTCTCTCTCTGGTCTCTGGCTCTCTCTCTCTCTCTCTCGCTCTCTCTCGTGCACTCGCGCTCTCTCTCTCTCGTGCACTCGCGCTCTCTCTCTCTCGCGCTCTCTCTCTCTCTCTCAATTCAATTCAAGGGCTTTATTGGCATGGGAAACATGTGTTAACATTGCCAAAGCAAGTGAGGTAGACAACATATAAAGTGAAAAACAACAAAAATGAACAGTAAACATTACACATACAGAAGTTCCAAAACAGTAAAGACATTACAAATGTCATATTATATATATATATATATCTATCTATCAGTTTTTAACTATATACAGATAGTTAAAGGACACAAGATAAAATAAATAAGCATAAATATGGGTTGTATTTACAATGGTGATTGTTCTTCACTGGTTGCCCTTTTCTCGTGGCAACAGGTCACAAATCTTGCTGCTGTGATGGCACACTGTGGAATTTCACCCAGTAGATATGGGAGTTTTTCAAAATTGGATTTGTTTTCGAATTCTTTGTGGATCTGTGTAATCTGAGGGAAATATGTCTCTCTAATATGGTCATACATTGGGCAGGAGGTTAGGAAGTGCAGCTCAGTTTCCACCTCATTTTGTGGGCAGTGAGCACATAGCCTGTCTTCTCTTGAGAGCCAAGGCTATGCTCACTGAGTCTGTACATAGTCAAAGCTTTCCTTAATTTTGGGTCAGTCACAGTGGTCAGGTATTCTGCCGCTGTGTACTCTGTGTAGGGCCAAATAGCATTCTAGTTTGCTCTGTTTTTTTGTTAATTCTTTCCAATGTGTTAAGTAATTATATTTTTGTTTTCTCATGATTTGGTTGGGTCTAATTGTGCTGTTGTCCTGGGACTCTGTAGGGTGTGTTTGTGTTTGTGAACAGAGCCCCAGGACCAGCTTGCTTATGGGACTCTTCTCCAGGTTCATCTCTCTGTAGGTGATGGCTTTGTTATGGAAGGTTTGTGAATTGCTTCCTTTTAGGTGGTTGTAGAATTTAACGGCTCTTTTCTGGATTTTGATAATTAGTGGGTATCGGCCTAATTCTGCTCTGCATGCATTATTTGGTGTTTTACTTTGTACACGGAGGATATTTTTGCAGAATTCTGCGTGCAGAGTCTCAATTTGGTGTTTGTCCCATTTTGTGAAGTCTTGGTTGGTGAGCAGACCCCAGACCTCACAACCATAAAGGGCAATGGGCTCTATGACTGATTCAAGTATTTTTAGCCAAATCCTAATTGGTATGTTGAAATTTATGTTTCTTTTGATGGCATAGAATGCCCTTCTTGCCTTGTCTCTCAGATCGTTCACAGCTTTGTGGAAGTTACCTGTGGCGCTGATGTTTAGGCCAAGGTATGTATAGTTTTTTGTGTGCTCTAGGGCAACAGTGTCTAGATGGAATTTGTATTTGTGGTCCTGGTGACTGGACCTTTTTTGGAACACCATTATTTTGGTCTTACTGAGATTTACTGTCAGGGTCTGACAGAATCTGTGCATAAGATCTAGGTGCTGCTGTAGGCCCTCCTTGGTTAGTGACAGAAGCACCAGATCATCAGCAAACAGCAGACATTTGACTTCGGATTCTAGCAGGGGGAGGCCAGGTGCTGCAGACTTTTCTAGTGCCTGCGCCAATTCGTTGATATATATGTTGAAGAGGGTGGGGCTTAAGCTGCATCCCTGTCTAACCCCACGACCCCGTGTGAAGAAATGTGTGTGTTTTTTGCCAATTTTAACTGCACACTTGTTGTTTGTGTACATGGATTTTATAATGTCGTATGTTTTACCCCCAACACCACTTTCCATCAGTTTGTATAGCAGACCCTCATGCCAGATTGAGTCGAAGGCTTTTTTGAAATCAACAAAGCATGAGAAGACTTTGCCTTTGTTTTGGTTTGTTTGGTTGTCAATTAGGGTGTGCAGGGTGAATACATGGTCTGTTGTACGGTAATTTGATAAAAAGCCAATTTGACATTTGCTCAGTACATTGATTTCATTGAGGAAATGTATGAGTCTGCTGTTAATAATAATGCAGAGGATTTTCCCAAGGTTACTGTTGACACATATTCCACGGTAGTTATTGGGGTCAAATTTGTCTCCACTTTTGTGGATTGGGGTGATCAGTCCTTGGTTCCAAATATTGGGTAAGATGCCAGAGCTAAGTATGATGTTAAAGAGTTTTAGTATAGCCAATTGGAATTTTTTGTCTGTATATTTGATCATTTCATTGAGGATACCATCAACACCGCAGGCCTTTTTGGGTTGGAGGGTTTTTATTTTGTCCTGTAACTCATTCAATGTAATTGGAGAATCCAGTGGGATCTGGTAGTCTTTAATAGTTGATTCTAAGATCTGTATTTGATCATGTATATGTTTTTGCTCTGTATTCTTTGTTATAGAGCCAAAAAGATTGGAGAAGCGGTTTACCCATACATCTCCATTTTTGATAGATAATTCTTCGTGTTGTTGTTTGTTTAGTGTTTTCCAATTTTCCCAGAAGTGGTTAGAGTCTATGGATTCTTCAATTGCATTGAGCTGATTTCTGACATGCTGTTCCTTCTTTTTCCATAGTGTATTTCTGTATTGTTTTAGTGATTCACCATAGTGAAGGCGTAGACTCAGGTTTTCCGGGTCTCTATGTTTTTGGTTGGACAGGTTTCTCAATTTCTTTCTTAGATTTTTGCATTCTTCATCAAACCATTTGTCATTATTGTTAATTTTCTTTGGTTTTCTATTTGAGATTTTTAGATTTGATAGGGAAGCTGAGAGGTCAAATATACTGTTAAGATTTTCTACTGCCAAGTTTACACCTTCACTATTACAGTGGAACGTTTTACCCAGGAAATTGTCTAAAAGGGATTGAATTTGTTGTTGCCTAATTGTTTTTTGGTAGGTTTCCAAACTGCATTCCTTCCATCTATAGCATTTCTTAATGTTACTCAGTTCCTTTGGCTTTGATGCCTCTAGATTGAGTATTGCTCTGTTTAAGTAGACTGTGATTTTGCTGTGGTCTGATAGGGGTGTCAGTGGGCTGACTGTGAACGCTCTGAGAGACTCTGGGTTGAGGTCAGTGATAGAGTAGTCTACAGTACTACTGCCAAGAGATGAGCTATAGGTGTACCTACCATAGGAGTCCCCTCGAAGCCTACCGTTGACTATGTACATACCCAGCGTGCGACAGAGCTGCAGGAGTTGTGACCAGTTTTTGATGGTTATGTTGTCATAGTTGTGCCTAGCGGGGCATATGTGGGAGGGGATGCTGTCACCTCCAGGCAGATGTTTGTCCCCCTGTGTGCTGAGGGTGTCAGGTTCTTGTCCGGTTCTGGCATTTAGGTCGCCACAGACTAGTACATGTCCCTGGGCCTGGAAATGATTGATTTCGCCCTCCAGGATGGAAAAGCTGTCTTCATTAAAATATGGGGATTCTAGTGGGGGGATATGGGTAGCACACAGGAGGACATCTTTCTCTGTTAGGATAATTTACTTTTGAATTTCTAGCCAAATGTAGAATGTTCCTGTTTTGATTAATTTAATGGAGTGAGTTAGGTCTGCTCTATACCAAATTAGCATAGCCCCTCAGTCCCTTCCCTGTTTCACACCTGGTAGTTTGGTGGATGGGACTACCAGCTCTCTGTAACCTAGAGGGCAACCAGTGGGTCCGTCTCCTCTATACCAGGTTTCTTGCAGGATGACAATGTCTGTATTACCGATTTATTTGGTGAAGTCCGGGTTTCTGCTCTTTAGGCTAAAGGCAGATGACCTCAGGCCTTGGCTATTCCAGGATAATATAGTGAAGGCCTTTTGTTCCATAGAGTGTCCAATGTTGTTGGTCGTGGTTTGGCCTCAGGCCAGTAAGTGTGAGCAGAGCCTGCTGAGCATCTGGTACATGCCATTGGCTTGGGCGAGTGTGAGAGTGGGGGGTTTGGGCCTGTTTGCCCGCTCACTACCTGGGCGTATGTGTGGCTTCCATGTTGAGGCCCTCTTTGAGGCCCTCTTTGTGGGGGTGGGGTGCATGGGGTGGGCAGAAGTGGCATAGGCCTAAATGGGGTGTGGGCATGGTTGACGTGGGGGGGTGTTGATTGGACGATGTGGGGGTGTGGATGTGTCTAGGTGTACTGTGGTCTGGATGTAATTCCTCTTGGCGTGGGTCCTCTATGTGTAGGTCCAGGGGGGGGGGGTCCTGCAGTTCTGGGAGGGTGTCTCGCTGGTCTGGGTGGGGTGTCTATTGATCTATTGCTCCTGTGTGAAGTGTTGGGGATACGTTTGAGAGCGATGTCCTTTAGAGTCCTGGCAAAGGTGGGCACTGCTGCCTTGTAGAGGTGGACCTGGTCATAGAGGCTGTTCAAGTCCAGGGTGGAGTGGTGGGCCAGGAAAACATTTGGTTTTGAGGCACAGTCACGGGAAATACTTGCGTTTACCCGTGGTAGCAGGGTGGAGATAACCACTTGTGCGTTGGGGAAAATAGAAGAAGCCTTTTCAATCACTCCCTTCAGTGCTGTGGCAACCCTTTCCTGCTGTGCTCTCAGGTCGTTTGTGCCTGTGTGTATTATTATGTGGCTGGGTGAACCTAGTTGGTCGTCAGACAGAAGGTTGAGGGCACGCTGGGTGTTTGGACACCAGAGTTTAGACACACTATGTTTGGGAAAAAGTTTTTTTTCTTCTATATATTTCCCATTTGAGTCCATAAGTAGTACAATCTGTCTTGTGTTTGTCCTCAGTGGGTGTGAGGGGGTTGTCAGAAGGGCTATCAGGGTGGCTGACAGGGGGGGTGCTCAGAGGGGGTGAGAGCCGCTCTCTCTCTAACTGACCGTGCTGCTCATCAAAGAGAGTCCTACTCTTAAGCCTCTGCAGGTTTTGCCTCCCTCCTCTACAAGAGGCCTCCTAGCAGAAAGACCCAGAATGACATTATTTTCCCTGTAGTTCAGCATGACACCCAGAGGCTTACTCAATCTACCAGCAGCCAGCAGGCCATTCTCTCCCGTTTTTCTGTCTGCTCAGGGAACACTGGAAACAAATCACAGCACAACCTCAGTCAAGACAGTTGAGCTCGGATTCAATTCTAGTGACATGAAAAGAGTGATATAAGACTTTTTTTTTTGACTGTGTGTGTGTGTGTGTGTGTCGAGTTGATGTGTGTTACCTTGATACACACGTAACAATACACACCGGTATTAAAGTATATCTTCTATTGTGTTTCAGTGCTGGCCAGTTTCAGAGGGACGGTCCAGCATGGCTTGCCATTGGAGATTGGGGACACGGTGCAGCTCCTGGAGAAATGTGAAGGTAACTGATAACCTCTACTCATTTCACACCCACATAAACCACGAATCCCCCTTCGAGCTTCACAGACAGCCACTGTGACTCACAGATGGGCTGCTACTGGGGCTGTAGTCAACCTTTTTGAAGTTGGGCCACGTTTCCTTCCCCAGTCTGTCCCTCCAGGAGTATTGTGTTGCACATGAAATGTTAAGACTTAAAAAAATAAATAAATCTATTTGATGAGATAAACGTTTGTGGAGGCTCTCAGTTTGCTACTGTTTCCTGTGCCGCGAGAGGGAGAAGACTTCGGTTCCTGCTTCCCGCCCACACTGAGCTCTGCTTGCCAATGTGTGTGCGTGCGTGCATGTGTGTGCGTGCGTGCATGTGTGTGTGTGTGTGTGTGTGTGTGTGTGTGTGTGTGTGCGTGTGTGTGTGTGTGTGTGTGTCCCTGCTTGGCTGTGTATTGCGAAGGAGTGTGTGAGCCTCAAGGCCGAGTCGCTCACACTCACGGGTTCATTTTTGACATAGTTTTAGACAGAGCAGGTGCCCCGTCACACTTTCCTGTTTCCACCCAGCTAACTTACACAGCATTGACGCAACCTTCCTCCCTTCTCAGGGCATCACGATCTCACTTCCTGTTGTTGCTCAAGGACACACAGACAGACAGATGACAGGTCCGTCTGAGGTGGCTGATGATTCATTACAAACTCCCCAAAGGAAATGATCTGACATCTAATAAACACTATAAATGCAAAAGTATGTGGACACCCCTTCAAATGAGTGGTTTAGACTATTTCAGTCACACCCGTTGCTGACAGTTGTATAAAATCAAGCACAAGTAGAATTGCCTTACTGAAGAGCTCAGTGACTTTAAATGTGGCACTGTCATAGGATGCCACCTTTCCAACAGCTTAGTTCATCAAATGTCTGCCCTGCTAGAGCTGCCCCGGTAAACAGTAAGTGCTTTTATTGTGAAGTGGAAACGTATTTCCTGACTAACAGCTCCTGTGCTGATGTTGCTTCCAGAGGCAGTTTGGAACTCAATAGGAGCAACAGCGACTCAGCTGTGAAGTGGTAGGCCACACAAGCTCACAGAATGGGACTGCTGAGTGCTGTAGCGTGTAAAAATGGTCTGTCCTCGGTTGCAACACTCACTGCCATTGTTCCAAACTGCCTCTGGAAGCAACGACAGCACAAGGACTGTTCGTCGGGAGCTTCGTGAAATGGGCTTCCATGGCCTAGCAGCCCGCACACAAGCCTACGATCACCATGCGCAATGCCAAGCATCGGCTGGAGTGGTGTGAAGCTCGCCGCCATTGGACTCTGGAGCAGTGGAAACGCATTCTCTGGAGTGATGAATCACGCTTCGCCACCTGGCGGTCCGACAAATGAATCTGCGTTTGACGGAGGCTAGGATAACGCTACCTGCCCCAATGCATAGTGCCAGCTGTAAAATTTGGTGGAGGAGGAATAATGGTCTGGGGCTGTTTTTCACGTTTCGGGCAAGGTCTCTTAGTTCCAATGAAGGGAAATCTTAACATTACAGCATACAGTGACATTCTAGACGATTCTGTGCTTCCAACTTTGTGGCAACAGTTTGGGGAAGGCCCTTTCCAGTTTTAGCCTGACAATGCCCCCGTGCACAAAGCAAGGCCCATACAGAAATGGTTTGTCGACATCGGTGTGGAAGATCTTGACTGGCCTGTACAGAGCCCTGACCTCAATCCCATCGAACACCTTTGGGATCATTTGGAACGATGCCCGACCTCACTAATGCTCTTGTGGCTGAATGGAAGCAAGTCCTCGCAGCAATGTTCTGACGTCTAGAGGAAAGCCTTCCCAGAAGAGTTTAGGCTGTTACAATATGTTCCGGTCCCCACAACCCAAAGACAAGGGTGTTGACAAGAAGGTCTGTCTATTCTGTCCTAGAGAGGAGACAAGTTACTTTTAAAAAAATGGTTTCTGCCAGTGCTGATACTATGTCACCAAGTTACTACTGTAGGGTGATAGGTGACATATGTCTTCTCTGACACGCTCTGGCCAAGCGAAACCTAGAACGAGTTTGTAAAGAGCCTCGTGGAGGTCCATCAGTAGGCAAGACCACGAGACAGTGGCAGCAGTGAGGCTCATTCTCACCTCTTTAACACGAGTAGCACATTATGACCTTAGGTTACTGGTGCTACTTACACTTCCTGGTGCTACTTACAGCCCGTGGTACTACTGACGTCCCCCCCCCTGGCTCACCAGCTTGGCCGGTGGCCAGAACAAATACTGGGTGCTCAGTGCCATGTAACACCGGGCCTGGTTGGCTTGCAGTAAACAGTGCAGCGACAAAATCCTGCCTCCCGTGATAAAGTGTTCCAGCTGGCCATTTTTAAAATGTTCTCCTTCAGTTCTCCAACTCGGCAGCTCGACGACTGGTGCCGCCCGGCGCTGAAGTGTCGACACTTCAGTAACCCGGTTCTGTGTCCCAAATGGCAGCCCTGTAACTCATAGTGCTCTGGTCAAAAGTAGTGATAGAAAGAAAGAAAGGTAGCGGGTCTGAAAGTCACAGTGACACAATGAAAATGTCTCCTTTTTTTTGTCTCCTCAGGCTGGTACAGGGGGTTCGTCCATAAGAGTCCAAATGCCAAGGTGGGTGAGACTCTTTTGTGTTATTGAGGCTGTCAGCGCAGCTGCTATTTTCAGATTCAGAAATATCATCTCTCTGCTTTGATCTGAGGGCTGTGCAGTGAGCAGGTCAGTAGGGAGAGGCTCATAGTTTAATAATGTCACATTGCCACGCACTTACACACACGCGCACACGCGCATTATTAATTTGTATTGATTATCTGCATCATTTACGCTCGCTAACAGAATGTGTTCGTGGTTGTGCCATTTTAATGATACAGTTAAAGATACATTCCCCATTCATTACTTTGTTTATTCTCTCCCCCCAGGGTATTTTCCCATGCACTTACATTCACTTGAAGAACGCCCATATCAAGAACAAAGGGTGAGTAATGAGTGTATTGTGTGTGTGTCTGTCCGTTTCCGTGTGTGTCTCCCCGTGTGTCTGTCTCTGAGAAGGCAAACAGCCTTATTAGATCAGCCAGTCTGGGAGGCGAGGTAGGTTTATGTCATTTCTGCGGAGAGGAAACGTTAGACAAACATTGAGATCAACGTCACCGTAGCAGAACGGAGGCTGAGTGCCTCTTGGACCAGCCTCTCATAGTGACACCGCGTCATTATCTGTCGCGTGAGTGTGTCTTTTAACCCATGTGCTCGGTAGGTATACCGTAGTAATGTGATGTCCCCCTCTCCTCTCTCTCTGACCCACAGGCAGTTTGAGACGGTCATCCCCACAGAGGACTCTGTTATCACTGAGATGACATCCACCCTGAGAGACTGGGGGGCCATGTGGAAACGTCTCTACGTGGTAAAGACTGTTCAACACGCATGCAGGAATTTGCACAGACATGCATGAATTTACACATACACACATGCTGGCAAACGCACACATGTACGTGCGTGTTCCCATGTGTACCCCACACATCCTGCAGAGAGGAGAATAGACCTGAGAACCGTTGCAGACAGGGAATGCCTTTCAACTAGTGGGCAATACATTATGCCTCAGGTGTTTTTCCTGCAGCAAACAGTGGAAGCTTTTTCCCTGCATATTAATAAGTAACATTGTTTGTGTTTGTGTCTAATAAATGATCTGTGCTTGTTAGACATAAAATCTGAATTTGTGATGCATTACTTGTTATAGCAGGCTGACTGTCTGGTCCAATTGTTTTACTCTGAAATGTCTCTTGCTCTCTTGCTTTCTCTCTCTCCTGCTCTCTCTGTCGCTCCCTCGCTCTGTCGTGCTCTGTCTCTCGTGCTCTGTCTCTCGTGCTCTGTCTCTCGTGCTCTGTCTCTCGTGCTCTGTCTCTCGTGCTCTGTCTCTCGTGCTCTGTCTCTCGTGCTCTGTCTCTCGTGCTCTGTCTCTCGTGCTCTGTCTCTCGTGCTCTGTCTCTCGTGCTCTGTCTCTCGTGCTCTGTCTCTCGTGCTCTGTCTCTCGTGCTCTGTCTCTCGTGCTTTCTCTATCTCTCGTGCTCTCGCGGTCTGTCTCTTGTGCTCTCTCTATGTCTTGTGCTCTCTCTGTCTATTGCGCTCTCTGTCTCGTGCTCTCGCGGTCTGTCTCTCACGGTCTGTCTCTCGTGATCTCTCTGTTGCTCGCACTCTCTCGCTGTCTGTCTCTTGTGCTCTTTCTGTCTCTCTCTGTCTCTCTGTCTCTGTGTAGAAGAATGATGGGGATCTGTTCCATCGGTTGTGGCACGTGATGAATGAGATCTTGGACCTGAGGAGACAGGTTCTGGTTGGTCACCTCACCAACGACCGCATGAAAGACGTCAAACAGCACATCACTGCCAGGTTGGACTGGGGAAACGAGTGAGTAGTGGGGAGAGAGAAACATTCCTGCATCCCCAGTCCCCCAGTCTCTCTGTCTTTGAATGTCACACTCCCTCCCCAGGCACATGCTGTGCTCAATCAGTTCCGTTCCCCTTCAAACAGACACACCACACGTTCATACAGACACACACACTTTTCATTTCGTATCAGACACACAAACACTTTCCACTGCGTCTCTATCTCCCGGGCAGATGAAACGACACCTGTCAGTCCCTTGCTGTTGGGTGTGGACAAATGACAGACCGCTCCCCCTGCAAACACCAGTTTGAAGAGTTCTGTGACCCTGCCTCTCCTTGTCTGATACCATCCCATGCTCTGAAAGACTTATCTATCCCTGGGAGATTAGAGTGTGTGTTTGTGGGTGCCCCTCTATGCCTCTATGTCCCTGTGAGACATAGCAGTCTTCCAGTTCTGTCAATTGTGTCCTGTCTGAATGGTTTGATGCACTGACAGTCCTGTGTGTGTGTGTGTGTGTGTGTGTGTGTGTGTGTGTGTGTGTGTGTGTGTGTGTGTGTGTGTGTGTGTGTGTGTGTGTGTGTGTGTGTGTGTGTGTGTGTGTGTGTGTGTGTGTGTGTGTGTGTGTGTGTGTGTGTGTGTGTGTTCCAGACAGCTGAGTTTGGACCTGGTACCCCGCAGGGAGTTCAGCATGGTGGACCCAGACGAGATCAGCGTCACAGAACTCTTCAAACTGGTGAGTTCTATTCCCAAAACCAGGAACAATTGCCTGAACACTGTTCTCTTGTTACTGTGTATTCCCCACTCACTATCCTCATCAATTCAGGTAACCCACTGTTCCTAGGCCGTCATTGAAAATAATCATTTGTTCTTAACTGACTTGCCTAGTAAAATAAAGGTAAAAAAAAAAAAAAAAATCCGCTGTACTATACCTTTCTGTAGCATTAGCCACATAGCTAGCCCTAGCGACTGCTGCGTGTTTGCCACGCAGTCTGTAATTCAGACACCTATTTTACTCTTTTAAGGCAGAAAAAAGGTAGATTAGAGTCTCCCTTCGTCTTTCCCTTCCTCACTCTCCTCCCTAGGCAGCGCCCCCCCCCCCCCGAAACCATAGCGACCACATCCCCTGCCTGATGCTCCAATCCTGATGTGAGGCACTTAATCCTTTTTTTTCCACTAAACAAATAATGTACAGGGGATGAGAAAGAGGGGAGTGGGGGATGAGTGAAGTAAAAGCCTAATGCGGGTGGAAATGTAGTCATTCCTTAGTAACTGAGACTGAGGAACAAAACACATTACAGTTGTCGTCGTGGATGCAAAACAATAACAACATCGCCATCATCATGACAACGGCAGCTGAGGACCCGTTTGAATTTGTTTGGTGACAAAAGCATATCTTTCTTTGTGCCCTTCTTCATTGTGTGGCTTTATTGAGTTGTAGACAGGGCTGTTGCGGTGACTGCGTTACTGTGACACCGGCAGTCGTGAGTCATGACTGCGGGTCAAATTCTGTGTGACCATTGAGTCATGGCGATCTCCTGTTATGCACCCCGGACATGTGTTGGTTAGTACCCGACTCGCTAATGATCATAAGGTCGCTAATGGCCTGTTACCCAGGGCTCTATTGTCCCTCTAACCACTCTGACATCAATGCAAATGGCTTTGAAAAACACATCAAAACAGTATGCGCTTTTAAAACTCACCTCACTGCGATTGGTCAATTTGAAGGAAGAGGTTCAACAGCAGGTTGAACCTGAGTGGGAAACATGGTCATTGTGGGTGTTGTTTTAAAGACAAAACACAACGAAATGGACAGCGCTTTTCAAGGTGGTGATTTGTTTAAAACAGCCGCATATTAGAGAATTATGCATACTGATAGGCCTATATGAGCCCAAGCCTGAAAAACCACTGAATTAAAATGATGACTTTACAATATATAGCCTACCTGCATATTACAGAAGGCAGAAAAACATGACAAAGAAAACTGATTTACAATATCTTTGGTACATAATTGGTCAACAAATTCAGAGTTAGCCTAAATTAAACAAATTCATAGTTCATTATAATGAATTTGTATTCGATTTTGAATAGCCTAGTAATAGGGCATTTTTTATATTCCATCATTAATAGGCTGACACACTACCTTTTAGCTACTGAATATCTTACCACGGTGCGTTTCCATCTCCTTCCCTCTCTCCCCTTCAGTGCGCAGAGACCGGGGCTGTCAACATTTGAATGAAATACAAAAGTATGTGGACACGCCTTCAAATGAGTGGATTTGGTTATTTCAGCCACACCAGTTGCTGACAGGTCTATAAAATCGAGCACACAGCCGTGCAATATTCATAGACAAATATAAGCAGTAGACTGGCCTTACCGAAGAGCTCAGAGACGTTCAACGTTACACCGTCATATGATGCCACCTTTCCAACAAGTCAGTTCGCAAAATGTATGCATTGCTAGAGCTGCCCCGGTCAACTGTAAGTGCTGTTTTTGTGAAGTATAGGAAGTCTAGGAGCAACAACGGCTCAGCCGCAATGTGGTAGGCCACACAAGCTTACAGAACGGTACCGCTGAGTGCTGAAGCAAGTAGCGCATAAAAAAACGTGTCCTTGGTTGCAACACGTTCTCTAGAAACACGTTCTCTGGTGTGATGAATCATGCTTCACTATATGGCAGTCCAACAGACTAATCTGGTTTTGATAGATGCCAGAAGAATGCTACCTGCCAACTGTAAAGTTTGGTGGAGGAGGAATTATGGTCTGAGACTCCTTTTCATGGTTTGGGCTTGGCTCCTTACTTCCAGTGAAGGGAAATCTCAACGCTACAGCATACAATGACATTCTATATGATTCTGTTCTTCCAACTTTGTGGCAACAGGTTAGGGAAGACCCTTTCCTGTTTCAGCATGACAGTGCACAAAGCGAGGTCCATACAGAAATGAGATTGGTGTGGAAGAACTTGACTAGCCTGCACAGAGCCCTGACCTCAACCCATTCGAATACATTTTGGATGAATTGGAACGCCGACTCCATATTAATGTCCATAATTTTGAATGGGATGTTTGATGAACCGGTGTCCACATACTTTTGATCATTGTGTGTATGTTTTGTTGGGAAAACATGTTACTATCTATGTTCCCAAACAGATTTCACTTGATTTCCCAAATTAAGCACTGGGTGGCTGCAGGAACATGGTTGGAGAGGCCATGGCATACAGAGTTTGGACAGAATATAACCTGCTATGCAGTGAAATAACCGGAGTAGCCTACCTGACATGGGACCAACCAGCTGGGAAGTGGCCTCCATTCGCTATTCGAGCGCATACGGTTGATGTCTTTTTCCTCTTACGTCTGTTCCTGCCCATTTTCATATTGGGCCATTCTAAATCTAAGCAAATTTGACATATTAGTAAAGACTAAATTGAGAATAGTCTGATGGGTGAAATAATGATCACTATGCAGCCTGAGGCAAGGAACGGAGCACAATCCCTTTTTTTTGGTTGCACTTTCTCAAATCGTCAATAGCTTAACGTCGTATCATGCAGCCCATATATCTTTGTATTTCTTAGGCATTCTAAGGTTTTTATCATTCGCAGTTAAAGTTGTCAAGTACCTCTAAATCTAGTGTATAGGACCTGTTTCAAATGATCACTTTTACGCTCAACATAGCTACTTCGTATGCGCGCTCTAGCGCCAGAATGGGAAAAATATCCTTTCTCTTTTATTCAGCTGAGTTCAATTATAAAGTAATGCCATGAACAAGCCTACAGCGTATGGCATGGCACATTAGTCAGATAACATGCAGTAGGCCAACTCATATTCTGTTCTTCTGAAATAATTTTCTGTGTATCATAACGTTTCTTTAGACCTGCCAAAAATAAATAATGGCTGTATTGTGATGGTGTATATTAATTTGATTCATTATACTTTTTTTACTTTAGCTGTTCCAAAGGCGCGCGCATCAGCAGCTTGTGTGTGTGGAGGCCTGGAAGATGCTCAACGTGTTTGTGTTCATTAACGGTCAATTGCCGTGAGACCGGCAGTCATTTGCATGACAACAACCGGCTGACATAATTACATGACCGCCACAGCCCTAGTTGCGGATGGAGTGCTTTGGAGGATTAAACTTGTATGTACAAGCAGATGAGGTGGTGTCTTTGAGTCCATCGACCGAGCCCGACAGTTACTATAGGTGTGCACTGTCTAACATGGCCATTTGGATCAACCTAAAAATATCACTGTTTACAACTAAATGGGTTAGGTTTAAAACATTCAAAAACATTTGTTTTAACCAAATATGATTCAATGCCAACTGTTTTATATTAGATTTGTAACAAACTTATTTCAAGTTGCAACCTATTTCTTTGAACATTGAACAGCGGAGTCAATCAGCACCTTCCGGAGACACCTGAAACCCCACCTCTTTAAGGAATACCTAGGATAGGATAAAGTAATCCCTCTCACCCCCCCCCCTAAAAGATTTAGATGCACTATTGTAAAGTGGCTGTTCCACTGGATGTCATAAGGTGAATGCACCAATTTGTAAATCGCTCTGGATAAGAGCGTCTGCTAAATGACTTAAATGTAAATATAAATGTAACTTACTTTTATCCTTTTGTTAAACCTAATAAATAACACATTCAAACTAATATATATATATATATATATATACACAACCCATTTTGTAACAAGTACATTTTCGATTTTTACCTATCCACATTTCTTTAATTGGCTAACAAGCAATTAAATACATTTCCTTTTAATCAAAATATGAAGTTGGCTCCATAACATGAAATAATAACTCCTAACACTTTCTTTACATACGACTTTCACATCAACTGGTTACAATGTTGTGACCAGCTCTTTAATATCACATTACTGATGCAGATATTATTTTAAAATCCTGTACAGTCATTCCGAAATGTACTTTTTCCTCTCATGGCTAACTACCAGGAGGAGCTTATATTCATGAGCTCACCTTGAGTGACAGCTCTATTGAAACGTCGAGCAACTTGGATGCAGTGTTTCAGTATAAAATCACCTCACGCTACATTGGTGATGCACAAAGCAATTCAAACAACATTGAAATTGCATCAAGGATATACCGCTGAAGTCAGACTTTTGAATACACCTTAGCCAAATACAGTTAAACTCAGTTTTTCACAATTCCTGACATTTAATCCAAGTAATGCAAGTAATCCAAGTTGATGCCCTTGTTTTAGGGCAGTTAGGATCACCACTTTATTTTAAGAATGTGAAATGTCAGAATAATATTAGAGAGAATGATTTATTACAGATTTTATTTCTTTCATCACATTCCAAGTGGGTCAGAAGTTTACATACACACAATTTGTATTTGGTAGCATTGCCTTTTAAATTGTTTAACTTGGGTCAAACGTTTTGGGTAACCTTCCATAAGCTTCCCACAATAATAAGTTGGGTGAATTTTGGCCCATTCCTCCTGACAGAGGGTGGTGTAACTGAGTCAGGTTTGTAGACCTCCTTGCCCGCACACACTTTTTCAGTTCTGCCCACAAATGTGCTATATGATTGAGGTCAGGGCTTTGTGATGGCCACTCCAATACCTTGACTTTGTTGTCTTTAACTTTGGAAGTATGTTTGGGGTCATTGTCCGTTTGGAAGGCCCATTTGGAACCAAGCTTTAACTTCCCAGCTGATGTCTTGAGATGTTGCTTCAATATATCCACATAATTGTGGTGTTCTCCGGCTTGCAAGCTTCCCCCTTTTATCAGATTTCCTTCAAATATCCTCCAATTTCTTTAAGATTCATTGCTGGCAGTGAATATATAACCATAAAAGAAGAACATGTTACCTGGAATGACATTCACGCTCACGGGTGGCCAAAAGAACAGTCACACCCCCAATAGGCCATTCCTCCAGCTCTTCTGATAGGCTGCTGCCGCTACATTGCTCCCACAGCTATGCAATGCAATGGTGTTGAAAGCAATTTAGCTTTCATCCAGTTCAAAAACTGATAGTGATCTGTCAAATTTGTTATTTGATTTCAGACATAAATTGAGTAGAATATGGTGAACGAACCAAAGTGTCATTTTGGATCATACCACTCAGAAAAAGCACTTCAGATGAACAACAGTGCCGTTCCTGTTTTTACAGTGAGGATTAGAGAAAGATACCAGGGTGTACTTGACCAACAAAAGCACAAAGGATTTTGTCAGAGCATGAGTGTTCAGCTAAATGATTTATTCAAGAATACTCTGCGGAGCATGGCGCTTGGTTGGATTCCCAGGACCACCCGTGCGTAAAATGTATGCCCGCGTGACTGTAAGACACTTTGGATAAAAGCGTCTGCTAAATGGTATATTCATATATATTATTACTTTATTGGGACCCAGTCTTGGTGATTTTAAAAAGCACCATTTATTCTACTGTATTGTGCCAACTTTTCTTCCGGTAATTCAGATGTGTGTTTAGGACCACTGAGCTGTAGGTCAGAGAGGCCCAGGTCAGAGAGGCCCAGGTCAGAGAGGCCCAGGTCAGAGAGGCCCAGGTCAGAGAGGCCCAGGTCAGAGAGGCCCAGGTCAGAGAGGCCCAGGTCAGAGAGGCCCAGGTCAGAGAGGCCCAGGTCAGAGAGGCCCAGGTCAGAGAGGCCCAGGTCAGAGAGGCCAGGTGAGAGAGCCCAGAGCAGAGGAGGGACAGTAGGGCTCACTACACTGTCAGTGGTACTGAACAGTGGTGATGGATAGTTCAGGTTTATCTAGGTCAACATACTGTCTCCCAATTTGCACTAGCATACATGGAAATGGCATGTGGAGAGTAACCCATTTCACACTATTGTGCTGACCTGAAGCATATATTTTCTTTTCAAATGGTCCTTTGCCCCACGTTTCATGTGATAAAGGATCAATGTATACTGTAGCCTTGATTATGTGATCTCTTAAGAATCTCAGTAGGCTGTATTTAACTCTCTCTCTAAAGCCCAGGGACTTTTAGACTGTTACAATACTTGTTTCTGTTTTTCATGCTACTTACTGGAAAATGTTACATGGTGAACCTGGTCCTCTGTAGCAGCTGGATAGTGAGTTTGATTCCAAAAACCACCCACGCGTAAAATCTGTATGCATTCATGACTTTAAGTCGCTTTGGATAAAAGCATCTGCTCAATGGCATAATTATTAAATATATTATGTGAACAATATTGGAACAGTTTGTTAACTAACAATACTCCACTATACTACTTCCCCTCCCGTATTAAGTGAGGCAGAAACAGTCACATAAGACATTGTCTCCCCTCGGTTGCTTAACGTACTGTATAGTCGAGACAGCATTTCACGAGCAGCTTTCTTCTCTATCGGTTGTCACACAAGCCTATTTATTGCAGATGAAACTAAACTGGCCGATTTAACCCAGTTTACGCGAGCCGCAGAAAACATAATGTCTCAATGCCTGCTGGTGCCCTCTCCTCTCCTCCTTCATCCCTCTTTCCTCCACTTCTCCACCTCTATTAGTCCTCTCCCTTTGGCAGGGACCATAGCAGCCATCTGGTGGAATGAATGAGTGAGTGGGTGCATGCGGGAGTGCAAGGAAGACTTGGATTGGGACCTGGCTCAATGTTAAGTTGTTAGCCACCGGTTCTTCTTTTGTCCTTGTACTGGGCAACAACACAGACAGTGACTAAGGAAGACGAGAAGCTCCGTCTTTTTCTGTCCTCAGTTTATGCAGACTTGTGCAGTGAGCTGTGAATACTCTTTACTAAGGCGTCCACATGCTTCAGTACGGCTGGCCGGGGGGACGAAGTCGGCGAACCGAACGAGTGTGCTCGCATACTACCTTAACAGACGTTTGCTTGAAAAGTGGGAATTGTGCTGCATGTCCAATTTGAGATGCCGTCGCTAGTATACACTTCCTCAAAATAGTCGGAATGTAACTCAATAAATATCTTTCATTTTTTACATTTTTGCCGAGGAGATCTTTGTTGTGCAATTCTACAACTAACTAAGATGTTTGGTGCAGTATTTCTAAATACATGGAAAAAATAATGAAAACAAGTTATCTCTCGTTGAATGACAGCAAAGACTTTGCTGAAGAATCCCTACTGTTGACCAATCACCGACGAAGAGGCGTAGACTTCAGCTACCAAGTTCAGCTTGCCTCAAGAAAACATTTTGTGTGCCCGAACAACCCTTACCAAAGTCCAAATCAAACCAAAACGTCACAATGTTGTCGTAGTATATGCACAGTCTCTTCCAACTTTTTTTAACTGGCAAGCATGCGGGCGCCTTTAAAGTACAACCCCCAGACACTGCTGTGTCACATAATAATGTAGAGATGTACTGTAGATCTGGTTGAGTTAATACATTATTATACCGTGCTTAAGAGGGCATAATACTTGATGCTTTGGGTACATTGTGCTACTGTTCATTCTATCCTAGTTTTGTGTGTGTGTGTGTGTGTGTGTGTGTGTGTGTGTGTGTGTGTGTGTGTGTGTGTGTGTGTGTGTGTGTGTGTGTGTGTGTGTGTGTGTGTGTGTGTGTGTGTGTGTGTGTGTGTGTGTGTGTGTGTGTGTGTGTGTGTGTGTGTGTGTGTGTGCGCAAATTAAATAAATATAATTCCTTCGAAGCACTCTGTGTTGTGACATTCTTCCTATAAAGGTTTAAATGGCATTCGTGTGTTTGTTTATTCATTTCCTCATGCGTGTGTGTGTTGGACCGATCATCAGTTTTTTTTTCTTTCTACAAAAAGGGCAGCATATTAACTGAAACAAATTAGATTTGGGCGACTATTAGGGAAGCGTGCTGTGAACGTGCAACCTCTGGAATTAAATGGAATGCTTAACACATTTCTGGGAAAATAATATCCATAGTTTTTCCACAGCTTCACTTAAAGGGCCAATCAGCAGTTGAAACAATTAAAAAAGCATTTTTAGCCCGCCACTGTTTTGATAAAAAGTTGAGGGGTAGGTCAGGAGAAATGATCTTATGGATGGAGGTACTGGCCATCCATGATATCAAAATTATAGTTTTAACCATGTGGTGAGGCTTTACAGGTTTTCTTTACAAACATTGGAGTTAAACAAGTGTTCTGATGGGGGTGTGACAGTTGAACTAACTCATGAGGTATTTATGCCTTATATTCTTCGAGAATCAATGGGTACATATCATTCATGTAGATGTCAAAAAAATGGGTGCTGCAACTGCTGATTGCCCCTTTAATGGATGTTGAAATAAAAGGGTGTGAAAATGCAGAATATATTTGACATATACACTACCATTCAATAGTTTAGGGTCACTTAGAAATGTCCTTGTTTCCCATGAAAACATACATGAAATGAGTTACAAAATGAATAGGAAATATAGTCAAGACTTTGACAAGGTTATAAATAATGATTTATAATTGAAATAATAATTGTGTCCTTGAAACTTTGCTTTCGTCAAAGAATCCTCCATTTTCAGTAATTACAGCCTTGCTGACCTTTGGCACTCAAGTTGTCAATTTGTTGAGGTAATCTAAAGAGATTTCCCCCCATGCTTCCTGCAGTACCTCCCACAAGTTGTTTTGGCTTGATGGGCACTTCTTACGTACCATACGGTCAAGCTGCTCACACAACAGCTCAATAGGGTTGAGATCCGGTGACTGTGCTGGCCAGTCCATTATAGACAGAATACCAGCTGACTGCTTCATCCCTAAATAGTTCTTATATAGTTTGGAGCTGTGCTTTGGGTCATTGTCCTGTTGTAGGAGGAAACTGGCTCCAATTAAGCGCCGTCCATAGGGTATGTATGGCATGGCGTTGTAAAATGGAGTGGTAGCCTTCCTTCTTCAAGATCCCTTTTACCCTGTGCAAATCTCCCACTTTACCATCACCAAATCACCCCCAGGCCATCACATTCCCTCCACCATGCTTGACAGAAAGCGTCAAGCACTCCTCCAGCATATTTGTATTTTTTCTGCGTCTCAAGAATGTTTTTCTTTGTGATCCGAACACCTCAAACTTAGATTTGTCTGCCCATAACACACAACATTCCTCTGTCCAGTGTCTGTGTTCTTATGTCCATCTTAATGTTTTCTTTTTATTGGCCAGTCTGAGATACAGCTTTTTCTTTGCAACTCTGCCAAGAAGGCCAGCATCCCAGTGTCGCGCTTCACTGTTGATGTTGAGACTGGTGTTTTGCGGGTACTATTTAATGAAGCTGCCAGTTGAGGATTTTTGAAGTGTTTGTTTCTCAAACTAGACACTAATGTACTTGTCCTCTTGCTCAGATTTACACTGGGGCCTCCCTCTCCTCTTTCTATTCTGGTTAGAGCCAGTTTGCGCTGTTCTGTGAAGAGAGGAGTACACAGCATTGTATGAGATCTTCAGTTTCTTGTAAATTTCTCGCATGGAATAGTCTTCATTTCTCAGAACAAGAATAGACTGACGAGTTTCAGAAGAAAGGTCTTTGTTTCTGGCCATTTTGAGCCTGTAATCAAATCCATAAATGCTGATGCGCCAGATACTCAACTAGTCTAAAGACGGACAGTTTTATTGCTTATTTAATCAGTACAACAGTTTTCAGCTGTGCTAACATAATTGCAAAAGGGTTTTCTAATGATCAATTAGCCTTTTAAATTATAAACTTGGATTAGCTAACAACGTGCCAATGGAACACAGGAGTGTCGATAATGGGCCTCTGTACACCTATGTAGATATTCCATAAAAAAAATCTGCCATTTACAGCTTCAGTAGTCATTTACAACATTAACAATGTCTACACTGTATTTCTGATCAATTTGATGTTATTTTAATGGATAATAAAATGAGCTTTTCTTTCAAAAACAAGGACATTTCTAAGTGACCCCAAACATTTCACCTGTAGTGCGTCTGAATCCCCTCTCCCCCTTTACCTGCTCTACCAAACCAGATATAAAGCGCTTTCCTCTCCTGAAATGAAAGGCAAACGCCAGAGTAGACAGAACAGCTTAAAAGCCCATGCTTCCTTTTATTTTCACAGAGCTCGGTCCCCTTTCGAAGCGTTTAATTCAAGTCAAATTAGATCGTTCAATATTTCATGAATGTCAAAGCTGAATAAATCAGTTCATTGAAAAAGGGCAAGTGATTTAAATTGTGTTCATGGGATAATCTCTGCACTCAGAGCCGATGTTAAGGCTGTTACATACAATAGTAAAACACCTTTGGGTAATAAATCACCGGTGTGTTTGCACCAGCCGATGACCATCCAGGGTTTTGACATGTCTAATCCTGTGTGCACACATCACAGAGCGTTAGCTTACGGTCTTCATGACTCCCCTAGCTCAGATGATAAACCACCACTAGACCCGTGTTTGCGCCGGCTGATGTCCATCTTGGGTTTTGACATTTCTGACCCTTAGACGATAAGGCACCACTAGACTAGACTGGTGTTTTTGCACCGTCCAGATGATCTCTGATCCTGTTTGCCCACACCACAGATGGAGCACCGTCACCGTAAGAAGGAGACTCCGGTGCCGGCCAGCACGCACCACCTCTTCGTCCACATGAAGAGCCTGATGAGCTCCAACCTGGGAGAGGAGCTGGAGGTGTTCTTCCACATCTACGACGGCAGGGAGAACAGGCCACTCAGGTAAACGGTGCTACCTCTGTGACTGTATGTTTATGCACGGGTATACTACTCCGACTGGAACACTGTATTGGGCAAACCTTCCCAGCGATATGCTCCTATCGATATGTTGCTGACTTTTCCAAGTGTAAATTATAGTGTGCCTTACATCCACTGGCGACTGCCCCAAATCAAATGGAAAGGGATGAACACATTTGTGTTGTTTTATTGTATTGCATTATATACACTGCTCAAAAAATAAAGGGAACACTTAAACAACACAATGTAACTCCAAGTCAATCACACTTCTGTGAAATCAAACTGTCCACTTAGGAAGCAACACTGATTGACGATACATTTCACATGCTGTTGTGCAAATGGAATAGACAACAGGTGGAAATTATAGGCAATTAGCAAGACCCCCCCCAATAAAGGAGTGGTTCTGCAGGTGATAACCACAGACCACTTCTCAGTTCCTATGCTTCCTGGCTGATGTTTTGGTCACTTTTGAATGTGCTTTCACTCTAGTGGTAGCATGAGACGGAGTCTACAACCCACACAAGTGGCTCAGGTAGTGCAGCTCATCTAGGATGGCACATCAATGCGAGCTGTGGCAGGAAGGTTTGCTGTGTCTGTCAGCGTAGTGTCCAGAGCATGGAGGCGCTACCAGGAGACAGGCCAGTACATCAGGAGACGTGGAGGAGGCCGTAGGAGGGCAACAACCCAGCAGCAGGACCGCTACCTCCGCCTTTGTGCAAGGAGGAGCTGGAGGAGCACTGCCAGAGCGCTGCAAAATGACCTCCAGCAGGCCACAAATGTGCATATGTCTGCTCAAACAGTCAGAAACAGACTCCATGAGAGTGGTATGAGGGCCCAACGTCCACAGGCGGGGGTTGTGCTTACAGCCCAACACCGTGCAGGACGTTTGGCATTTGCCAGAGAACACCAATATTGGCAAATTCGCCACTGGCGCCCTGTGCTCTTCACAGATGAAAGCAGGTTCACACTGAGCACACGTGGCAGTCTGGAGACGCCGTGGAGAACGTTCTGCTGCCTTCAACATCCTCCAGCATGAACGGTTTGGCGATGGGTCAGTCATGGTGTGAGATGGCATTTCTTTGGGGGGCCATACAGCCCTCCATGTGCTCGCCAGAGGTAGCCTGACTGCCATTAGGTACCGAGATGAGATCCTCAGACCCCTTGTGAGACCATATGCTTGTGCGGTTGGCCTTGGGTTCCTCCTAATGCAAGACAATGCTAGACCCCATGTGGCTGGAGTGTGTCAGCAGTTCCTGCAAGAGGAAGGCATTGATGCTATGGACTGGCCTGCCCGTTCCCCAGACCTGAATCCAATTCAGCACATCTGGGACATCATGTCTCGCTCCATCCACCAACGCCACATTGCACCACAGACTGTCCAGGAGTTGGCGGATGCTTTAGTCCAGTTCTGGGAGGAGATCCCTCAGGAGACCATCTGCCACCTCATCAGGAGCATGCCCAGGTGTTGTAGCGAGGTCATACAGGCACATGGAGGCCAAACACACTACTGAGCCTCATTTTGACTTGTTCTAAGGACATTACATCACATTTGGATCAGCCTGTAGTAATTTTGAGTGTGACTCTAAATCCAGACCTCCATGGGTTGATAAATTTGATTTCTATTGATAATTTTTGCGTGAATTTTGTTGTCTGCACATTCAACTATGTAAAGAAAAAAGTATTTAATAATACTTAGTGAATAATATATTCCTTAATTCAGATCTAGGATGTGTTATTTTAGTGTTCCCTTTATTTTTTTGAGCAGTGTATTTAAGTAGGTGGGTAAGTAGGGTCTCGTGGTGTGGCTTTGAAGTGAACAGGATTGACTGTTCACCTTGTGTTGGGTTTCTTTACAGCCAACAATGGGATTACATTTTGAACCAGTTCCGGCATCTACAGTAGCAACCAGTTTATCCGTTGTTTCCCCCTTGACCTCCATTGAGGCTAACACACTTGTAGCTAATCCTCCTGGACTGTAACGCTGCGTCACAATGAGCCGTTAACTGGTGTCATAGTTGAGGTGGGTAAGGCCATGTTCCTTTCATCTGGCTGTAAACACACGTCTGTCTCGAAGCCACGTCACTGGGTTGGTTTGGGGTCGGCCATGGCTGACGGTAGTAGTTATGAGGGAGGCACACGGGTGGTTATGTGGGAACGAACACCACACACACACTCATAGCGTTGGTGAGAATGTTGGTGTGAATTAACGTCACTGTTTCCTCTTTAAGAGTTGAGTGTTGAGAGTCAAAGTGCCGGACTTCCATTTCAACTTGCAAATGAATCAATTGTTCAAAACAGAAAAGGAAATGTGAGAATAGAGGCTCAAGCGCCCTCTTTCTGTACGACAGTGTCTGACGTCTGTACCCTGTTGGCTAACATGACAGGAACTAGGCCGACAGTGATGGGATGAATGTTTCAGCATGTACAACAGGGACGAGAAGCCAAGTGTATCTAGTCAACTATTACTAGTAACAGTTATTCGTCGGCATCGGTAGACTGAAGTCCTAGAATTCGTTGCAGAGTCGGTTGTCCAGATAATTGTCAACGGATGTTGCTGTGTCGTGTTTTATCCCCCCCGGAAGCTTTTCAACCGATAGTTAGTTAGTCACTACACTTCTCCCCATTTGTGTGTTGCTGTGACTAATATCACATGAGAGAACATCTATTTTTACCTTCCCTGCTCCAGTCGTGTGTTGATGGCGTGTTTTTTTTGGGTGTGCCTGAACGTCGAGAGTGTGCACAGGAGAATAAGAGCAGAGCACGTTGTGAATAAAATAGCTACCTGCACAGAGTGCCAGTGGGACTCACTTTAAAAAAAGGCGCCTATTTAAGTTTGTTCTCTTGGCTCTGTAACTCACGGCTCTGAAGTCCATGATAATGAAGGCCATTTCTTTTTTCACTTTCCCAGCGAGCAATTTGGTCGCAGAGTATATAATTTTCGCTCCAACCAGCTCTCTCTCTCTCTCTCTCTCTCTCACTTTCTTTTAAAAAGCTTGCCACTAAGTACCTGTGCCAGATAATCGGTCCTTCATTGTAATGCTATGCCATTTGAAATGCATTTTAAGAAGCGTGCTTAGAACTATTTCATAGCTGTTGCACAGTTCCTTGACAAATATAGACATAATACCCCCCCCCCCCCACAAAACACAGTCTTTCAAACGATTCTGACGATATCATTTATATGACTCTCACCTTGATATAAACTTGACAGAATTGTGCATCTTCTAGCCCAGAGACATGAGAAAACTCATTCATCTCTGCCAACTTGTCACATTAAATGAATGAGTTTCTCTTTGCAAGCAGCATTTTATCTTATCTCGTCTTAACTAATGACTTTCTCCCCCTCTCTCTCTTTCTCTCTTTCTCTGGCTGGGGAGGGCTGTTCCGCTGTCTGCCAAGTGTTCATCCGTTGTCTGGGACCTCTGAGTGTCCGCTGAGTTTATCTTACTTCCACCTATGTTGTATTGAAGGGGAATCTGCCTGCATCCCAAATGGCACACGCTACTTTTGACGTAGGGCTCTGGTCAAAAGTAGTAGGGTGCCTTTGGGATGTGGACTTTTTGTCAGTTTTCCCAGGCTGTTTTCTCTACCTGGCTGACAGCCAGTTTAATTAGTCCTGATGGTGTTGTTGGTCCGGGGTTTGACTGGAGCCAGATGGGGGTCCGACCTGCTCTTTCTCAACCACAGTTAGAGGAAAGAGAAGCCATGCCAGTGCCACCAGCTCAGCAGAAGCACTTATTCAGAGTCAGACATGGCATGTGTGTTATATCTAATGACCCTAGCATGGATACAGGCACACACACACACACACACACACACACACACACACACACACACACACACACACACACACACACACACACACACACACACACACACACACACACACACACACACACACACACACACACACACACACACACACACACACACACACACACACACACACACACACACACACAACCCCTCTGAAGAGTGGATGACACTGACAAGCCATCCAGACACTGCACTCTCTTTCTCTACTTCGCAGGTCTACCAACATTCACTCAGGCCCCTGTCTCTCTGCTGTCATAGAAACTAATGGGTACCATCTCCTTTTCCGCGCTCCGGTCAGATTTAACAAGACTAGGGATGGATGGATGAGTGGAGATGGGGCACTAGCTGCTGTCTACACGAACATCTATTGTTAGAGCAGGCAGTAGAACAACAGCAGTCTAATGAGAGCTGTCACAGATGGTGTAGTGGGGACACATTCACTGATGGCTTGGATGTTGATTGGTACGCTTGGAATTGGTGATACTTTTTTAATGTGTTTGGGTCTGTGACACACACTCCTATGTGACACACGCCTCTGAGAAACACTCCTCTATGTGACACACTCCTCTATGAGACACACTCCTCTGAGACACACTCCTATCAGACACACTCCTCTATGAGACACACGCCTCTGAGACACACGCCTCTATGAGACACACTCCTCTGTGACACTCCCCTCTATGTGACACACTCCTCTGTGAGACACTCCTCTGTGAGACACACTCCTCTGTGTGACACACTCCTCTATGTGACACACTCCTCTATGAGACACACTCCTCTGAGACACACTCCTATCAGACACACTCCTCTATGAGACACACGCCTCTGAGACACACGCCTCTATGAGACCCACTCCTCTGTGACACTCCCCTCTGTGTGACACACTCACACTCCTCTGTGAGACACACTCTGTGAGACACACTCCTCTATGAGACACACTCCTCTGTGACACACGCCTCTGAGACACACTCCTCTGTGAGACACACTCCTCTATGAGACACACTCCTCTGTGACACACGCCTCTATGAGACACACTCCTCTATGAGACACACGCCTCTATGAGACACACTCCTCTGTGACACTCCCCTCTGTGTGACACACTCCTCTGTGAGACACACTCCTCTGTGAGACACACTCCTCTGTGAGACACACTCCTCTGTGAGACACACTCCTCTATGAGACACACTCCTCTGTGACACACGCCTCTATGAGACACACTCCTCTGTGAGAAACACTCCTCTGTGAGACACACTCCTCTATGAGACACACTCCTCTGTGACACACGCCTCTATGAGACACACTCCTCTATGAGACACACGCCTCTGAGACACACGCCTCTATGAGACACACTCCTCTGTGTGACACACTCCTCTGTGAGACACACTCCTCTGTGAGACACACTCCTCTGTGACACACTCCTCTGTGACACACGCCTCTGTGAGACACACTCCTCTGTGAGACACACTCCTCTGTGAGACACACTCCTCTGTGAGACACACTCCTCTGTGAGACACACTCCTCTATGAGACACACTCCTCTGTGACACACACTCCTCTGTGAGACACTCCCCTCTGTGTGACACACTCCTCTGTGAGACACACTCTGTGAGACACACTCCTCTATGAGACACACTCCTCTGTGACACACTCCTCTGTGACACACGCCTCTGAGACACACTCCTCTGTGAGACACACTCCTCTGTGAGACACACGCCTCTGAGACACACGCCTCTATGAGACACACTCCTCTATGAGACACACACTCCCCTCTGTGAGACACACTCCTCTGTGACACTCCCTGTGAGACACACTCCTCTGTGACACACGCCTCTATGAGACACACTCCTCTGTGAGACACACTCCTCTGTGAGACACACTCCTCTATGAGACACACTCCTCTATGAGACACACTCCTCTATGAGACACACTCCTCTGTGAGACACACTCCTCTGTGAGACACACTCCTCTGTGAGACACACTCCCCTCTATGTGACACACTCCTCTGTGAGACACACTCCTCTGTGAGACACACTCCTCTGTGAGACACACTCCTCTGAGACACACTCCTCTGTGAGACACACTCCTCTGTGAGACACACTCCTCTGTGAGACACACTCCTCTGTGAGACACACTCCTCTTTGAGACACACTCCTCTGTGAGACACTCCTCTGTGAGACACTCCTCTGTGAGACACACTCCTCTGTGAGACACACTCCTCTGTGAGACACACTCCTCTGTGTGACACACTCCTCTATGAGACACTCCTCTATGAGACACACTCCTCTGTGTGACACACTCCTCTATGAGACACACACTCTGTTTGTCTGTGAGTGTTTGTGTAGGCCATATTGTTTGGCTATACGATAGTCCCTCAGACTGATTCAGACAGTCCATTGTGGAGTGATATCCCGTCTCCTTTTCCCCTGGAGACTGCCTGTATACTATGGTTAACTTTGCCAGTCATCAACACTGCACCAGCCAGGTCATTCTGGCCCACGCTCATGTCTGAATCTCTTTCCTAACGCAATCATCGATACCAGGGGAGGAAATTACAAATGCCCAGAGCACCGCAGATGGACTATGTGATGAGAGGGAGAGGGATGGAGGGAGAGTGAAGCCATTCATGATATTTAAATGAACCTGCTGATAGGCAGTGATATGGTCCCACTAGGGGCCTGCTAGTGGTCTGAAGCAACCGGATCAGCAGCCTTGCAGCTGTGTGTGTGTGTCGGGGGGCTCAGGGACCTGTATGCACTGGGGCGGCTGGTAATTGGAGGATGAGGTTTAAAAAATGTAGTGTTAATTAGAGATTGGAGTGTGCGTGTGCGTGTGTGTGACTCCCATGCTTAATGCATAGGAATCTGTCCATCGCCTTGTTGGATTAACAGGCTAGCTAGCTAGCGGTCCATGTAATGCTATAGCTGTAGCAGCGAAGTTGGAGTTGGCTTGCTGTCCCAGCATTACAGGACTCTCTCTCTCTGCTTATCTGAGGGCTGTGAAAGTCACCTAACGGGATTAGCTGGCCGTTGGCAGCAGGATGGGACAAACACGGCAGGGGATGGTGTGGTGTGTCCTCTGTCTGACAGTCACTCTCCTCCCTATCCTTTCAGCATGGGAGCATCTGAGTTTAGTTGTGTTATGCTGCAGTCGGTTAAATGCACATTCTGTAGATTTTTCTGAGTTTGTATATACTCAGTATTTATAATAAGCATGCAATTTACATATTGAAATAATGTGGCTTGTGGTCAACTGTTCTGGAGCCAGACGATGATGCATAGTAAAATACTGGCGGTTACTGTAAACAACAATTATTTCTAATATTTTTAACAGCATCTATAATTTATGTTTCTAGACAGCAACACAAGTCAGAAGTTTATTATGTAAGGGATAAACGCTGACGTTCTGTACATCACCTTGGAAATACTGGACGACTCAGCGGGACAAGGCGGAGGGTATTGTACGAGACGGAGGGATTTATCCCGTTTATACCACAGTTACCAGAGAGAACTATATTAAAACAGACGTTTACTCCTTGAAAAAAAAGAGATGCAACCCAGTCACAAGTTCCATTAGTTCTATATTTAAGGACACGACCATTAGTTCTATATTTAAGGACGCGACCATTAGTTCTATATTTAAGGACGCGACCATTAGTTCTATATTTAAGGACGCGACCATTAGTTCTATATTTAAGGACGCGAGCCATTAGTTCTATATTTAAGGATGCGACCATTAGTTCTATATTTAAGGACGCGACCATTAGTTCTATATTTAAGGACCCGAGCCATTAGTTCTATATTTAAGGACGCGAGCCATTAGTTCTATATTTAAGGACGCGACCATTCTATATTTAAGGACACGAGCCATTAGTTCTATATTTAAGGACGCGAGCCATTAGTTCTATATTTAAGGACGCGAGCCATTAGTTCTATATTTAAGGACGCGAGCCATTAGTTCTATATTTAAGGACGCGAGCCATTAGTTAAGGACGCGAGCCATTAGTTCTATATTTAAGGACGCGAGCCATTAGTTCTATATTTAAGGACACGAGACATTATTTCTATATTTAAGGACGCGAGCCATGCTCGCTGACAACTTTCTTATTTTAAAAAATATATATATATTTCACCTTTATTTAGCCAGGTAGGCTAGTTGAGAACAAGTTCTCATTTACAACTGCGACCTGGCCAAGATAAAGCAAAGCAGTTCGACACATACAACAACACAGAGTTACACATGGAATAAACAAACATACATTCAATAATACAGTAGAAAAAAAGTCTATATACTAGAGGTTCGACCGATTTGTGATTTTTCAACGCCGATACCGATTATTGGAGGACCAAAAAAAGCCGATACCAATTAATCGGCCGTTTGTATTTATTTATTTGTAATAATGACAATTACAACAATACTGAATGAACACTTATTTTAACTTGATATAATACATCACTGAAATCAATTTAGCCTCAAATAAATAATGAAACATGTTCAATTTGGTTTAAATAATGCAAAAACAAAGTGTTGGAGAAGAAAGTAAAAGTGCAATATGTGCCATGTAAGAAAGCTAAGATTTAAGTTCCTTGCTCAGAACATGAGAACATATGAAAGCTGGTGGTCCCTTTCAATTGTCCCTTTTAACATGAGTCTTCAATATTCCCATTTAAGAAGTTTTAGGTTGTAGTTATTATAGGAATTATAGGACTATTTCTCTCTATACCATTTGTATTTCATTAACCTTTGACTATTGGATGTTCTTATAGGCACTTTAGTATTGCCATTGTAACAGTATAGCTTCCGTCCCTTTCCTCGCCCCTACCTGGACTCGAACCAGGAACACAACGACAACAGCCACCCTCGAAGCAGCATTACCCATCGCTCCACAAAAGCCGCGGGGAACAACCACTCCAAGTCTCAGAGCGAGTGACGTTTGAAACGCTATTAGTGCGCACCCCGCTAACTAGCCAGCCATTTCACATCGGTTACACCAGCCTAATCTCGGGAGATGATAGGCTTGAAGTCATAAACATCTGCTGGCAAACGCACGAAAGTGCTGTTTGAATGAATGCTTATGAGCCTGCTGCTGCCTACCATCGCTCAGTCAGACTGCTCTATCAAATCATAGACTTAGTTATAACATGATAACACACAGTCATTAATATGGCCGAATCTGGAAACTATCATCTTCGTAAACAAGACGTTTATTCTTTCAGTGAAATACGGAACCGGTCCGTATTTTATCTAATGGGTGGCATCCATAAGTCTAAATATTCCTG
Organism: Oncorhynchus gorbuscha; assembly: GCF_021184085.1. Taxonomy (NCBI): domain Eukaryota; kingdom Metazoa; phylum Chordata; class Actinopteri; order Salmoniformes; family Salmonidae; genus Oncorhynchus; species Oncorhynchus gorbuscha. Next base: position 22,985,840 of record NC_060186.1, read on the forward strand.
TTACATTGCACAACCTTCAATGTTATGTCATAATTACGTAAAATTCTGGCAAATTAGGCGGCCCAAACTGTTGCATATACACTGACTCTGCGTGCAATGAACGCAAGAGAAGTGACACAATTTCACCTGGTTAATATTGCTTGCCATCCTGGATTTCTTTTAGCTAAATATGCAGGTTTTAAAAATATATACTTCTGTGTATTGATTTTAAGAAAGGCATTAATGTTTAGGTACACATTGGAGCAACGATATGCACCCCATCGATTATATGCAACGCTAGACACGCTAGTAATATCATCAACCATGTGTAGTTAACTAGTGATTATGATTGATTGTTTTTTATAAGATAAGTTTAATGCTAGCTAGCAACTTACCTTGGCTTACTGCATTCGCGTAACAGGCAGGCTCCTCGTGGAGTGCAATGTAATCAGGTGGTTAGAGCGTTGGATTAGTTAACTGTAAGGTTGCAAGATTGAATCCCCCGAGCTGACAAGGTAAAGGTCTGTCGTTAACCCACCGTTCCTAGGCAGTCATTGAAAATAAGAATGTGCTCTTAACTGACTTGACTAGTTAAATAAAGATTAAATAAAGGTGTAAAACATTTTTAAAATCGGTGTCCAAAAATACGGATTTCCGATTGTTATGAAAACTTGAAATCGGTCCTAATTAATCAGCCACTCCGATTAATCGGTCGACCTCTAGTATATACAGTGTGTGCAAATGAGGTAAGATAAGGGAGGTAGGGCAATCAAGAGGCCATGGTGGTGAGGTAATTACGATATAGCAATTAAACACTGGAGTGATAGGTGTGCAGAAGATGAATGTGCAAGTAGAGATACTGGGGTGCAAAGGAGCATAAATAAATAAATACAGTATGGGGATGAGGTAGTTGGATGGGCTATTTACAGATGGGCTATGTACAGGTGCAGTGCTATGTGAGCTGCTCTGACAGCTGGTGCTTGATGTTAGTGAGGGAGATGTGAGTCTCCAGCTTCAGTGATTTTTGCATTTCGTTCCAGACATTGGCAGCAGAGAACTGGAAGGAAAGGCGGCCAAAGGAGGATTTGGCTTTGGGGGTGACCAGTGAAATATACCTGCTGGAGAGTGTGCTGTGGGTGGGTGCTGCTATGGTAACCAGTGAACTGAGATAAGGCGGGACTTGACCTAGCAAAGACTTATAGATGACCTGGAGCCAGTGGGTTTGGTGACTAATATGAAGCGAGGGCCAGCCAACGAGAGAGTACAGGTCGCAGTGTTGGGTAGTATAAGGGGCTATTTTGTAAATGACATCGCCAAAGTTTAGGATCGGTAGGATAGTCAGTTTTACGAGGGTATGTTTGGCAGCATGAGTGGGAGGATGCTTTGTTGCGAAATAGGAAGCCGATTCTAGATTTAATTTTGGATTGGAGATGTTTTATGTGAGTCTGGAAGGAGAATTTACAGTCTAACCAGACACCTAGGTATTTGTTGTTGTCCACATATTCTAAGTCAGAACCGTCCAGAGTAGTGACGCTGGACAGGTGCGGGCAGTGATCGGTTTGAGAGCATGCATTTAGTTTTTCTTGCATTTAAGAGCAGTTGGAGGCCACGGAAGGAGAGCTGTATGGCATTGAAGCTCGTCTGGATGTTAGTTAGCACAGTGTTCAAAGAAGGGTCAGAAGTATACAGAATGGTGTTGTCTGCGTAGAGGTGGATCAGAGAATTACCAGCAGCAAGAGTGACAACATTGATGTATACAGAGAAGAGAGTGTGCCCGAGAATTGAACCATGTGGTACCCCCATAGAGACTGCTACAAGCAATCCCTTGCTTGCAAGCTAGCCAACTTGTTGCGGCTAACACAGTCACGACCTCTGCAGCCAGAATAACAGCAAATTTAGCTGCATTTGTGTTTGTTTAAGCTGTTTTCTATTGACATTCATTTGGTTACTTCCATAACAATGAGGCGATGATGCCCAATTTTGTCTGGCAAAGTGCCTTCTCGTCAGGACACCACATTGCACATCAAACACTAGGCTAGAAGCTAGCTAAATAGTTTGTTGCTAGCAAACCTGGCGATATGACAGCCAAATAAAAAAACATTTCAGTTGCTGAAAACAGCTGGTCAAACTAGACATTTCATGTGGGTGTATTTGACAGCATAGCGCCACTTGCGTCATGAGATTCATGTTCATCACTCACCACGTTAGGTTATTTCCCCCCAAAATATTGCTGCAAAAACAAGTTTTTCTATGTTTGGACCTGCGTTTACAATGTATCCAGTTTCGGTTTGTGTGTGGTTTAGCTTTCTGTAACTTTGTAACCGGTGTGTTCTTCATATGTAGGTGTATATTGCGATGTTTGCCATTTCACTGCTTTTCTTCCATGATCTATAAAGTTTTTATGAATTCCCCCTTCATCTCCTTGCCATACTACAAAATTACAATAACATCCCCAATGTTATTGCAAGACACTTTTCTTTGTTCATTCTAATCTACACCTACTCACTTTCCTTTCCGTTGGTTGACAGTCCAAGAACTGGGTTAGTATGTCTCCTGAAGAATTTGCAAAATTCTATGAATATTTAATCTAGTTTCATGGAAAGGAAGCATAATTGTCTTGCGTTGTCCGATATAGAATTGAAGCATATTTTGTCTGTGTTGCCAGATATGTTGGGTACAATCTCGTCATGGCGCTACGGCATTAATTCTTCATCTTTTATTTCCTTCTTCTCCTTCTTTTTTTCCTTTTTCTTCTCCTTCTTCCTCTCCTCCTCTTATTTTGCCCAAGGGCTCGCACTCTGTGAATATGGAGGAGCTTACCTCTGGGTTACCTCTTGTTGTACTCTTGTAGACTAGTGCACTACATCTGCTTGTACTCTAGTACACTACTAGTACTCTACATCTGCTTGTACTCTAGTACACTACTAGTACTCTACATCTGCTTGTACTCTAGTACACTACTAGTGCACTACATCTGCTTGTACTCTAGTACACTACTAGTACTCTACATCTGCTTGTACTCTAGTACACTACTAGTACTCTACATCTGCTTGTACTCTAGTACACTACTAGTACTCTACATCTGCTTGTACTCTAGTACACTACTAGTACTCTACATCTGCTTGTACTCTAGTACACTACTAGTACTCTACATCTGCTTGTACTCTAGTACACTACTAGTACTCTACATCTGCTTGTACTCTAGTACACTACTAGTACTCTACATCTGCTTGTACTCTAGTACACTACTAGTACTCTACATCTGCTTGTACTCTAGTACACTACTAGTACTCTACATCTGCTTGTACTCTAGTACACTACTAGTACTCTACATCTGCTTGTACTCTAGTACAATACTCTCGTGTGGGAGACCAGATCTAGTAGCTAGCTTGTTGTTTCAGCCATCTTCCCTCCTCTGTCATGTTTACGGTCATCCCCAACATGTATTTTACTCATGGCGTGACAGTGAATAACCTCTCTTCCCCTCCTCTTTCCTCTTCTCTCCTCTTTTCTCCTCCTCCAGTGAACGGTTCTTTGTCAGACTGAATAAGAACGGAGTGCCCAAGTCGCCGGAGAAGACCGAGAGACAATGCACCCTCTTTGTGGTGAGCACTGAACTTCACTGTGTCTTCTATGCACTCTAGAAGGTTCTAGAAGTAGTAGAAGTATGGCACATGCCGCTTTGTCTGTTATTGTGTTGAGGATTCTACCATGACCCTTTGATTAAAAATGTATGTTTATTTTCTCTCTTCAGGATTTGGGGAGCAGCGATCTCAGGAAAGACGTCTACATTGTTGTTCACATAATGAGAATTGGTAAGATTCCAGTGCCCCCCCCCCCCCCCCCCACCCCCCTTAGTTAGTCACACACTACATTTATAGTGCATACATAAAAAATAAATGAACACAGCTCTAACACAGTAATAACATAGTATTATAGTATTGCAGTAATTATAGTATAGTGGTAACACTCTCTAATATAGTAACTACAGAGTGTTGATGTACAGACATTGACTGTGTTGTCGTTGTGTTGGTTGCAGGGCGGATGGGCGCTGGGGAGAAGAAGAACCTGTGTAGTATCCAGTACAGACGGCCCTTTGGCTGTGCTGTGGTCAGTATCGCAGACCTCCTCACGGCAGACTCTAAAGACGACCACCTGCTGAAGGTTTACGCGTGAGTCACCTTCCATCAAATCGAAAGTGCATTTTACACAGACGCCATTATTCACAATGAACTTCTGTACCCTCTGACAGACAATGAAATAATGATGGAGGCAATACTGGCTGAGCTAGTGCAAAATGCACAGAGTATGCAGATACCGTTGACCAGTTTACACACACACACACACACACACACACACACACACACACACACACACACACACACACACACACACACACACACACACACACACACACACACACACACACACACACACACACACACACACACACACACACACACACACACGCACACACGTACTATTAAAGCACTCTAGATGCATGCCGAGGGGATTGAAATAGCCATTATGGACACAGTAACGGTTTGACCTACATACAGTATTGGCTGAAATGGGGTGGACAATATGCCGATACTATTTAGCCCAGAGAACTGATCCTTCTCTACCCTTGCGTTTCACTGGATTTATATTAGAAAGTTCAAGAATGTTATTGGGCTAATCTTGTTGACCCAAATCATGCATGCTTGGCCTCTGTGTTCCAGATGTACCACGGAGAGCGAGTGGTATCAAATCCACGAGAACATCATCAGGAAGGTCAACTCCAGATACAACCTATCAGGTTCCAACACAGGTAAGGAACAACCTCCCTTTGTATTTCTCACCTCTAGCGAAAACATTATACCTCTACATTTCTGCAAACTGAAAATGCACGAGATGCGATGGATGGGAGTTTAACGGCAAGCCGATTAGCTCTCTGCTGTAGAGTTCCCCTGTAGCCGGGGCTTGTACCTCACTGCTCCGCGGGAACACTGCACAGCTCAATATGCATTGAACTGATATAAATAGCAGTCCCCTCCATGTGAAACTGACCGTCTGCAGCTCTCCCTAGCAACAGGTTGACGGATATGAGGAGAACGTTAGGTTTTGGCTGTGAGAGGAAATGGTCAATCGGATGGCAAGAAAGGCGATGAAGGAGCCTCTAACATATGTACGAGTCTTTTTCTCAAATAGGCCTAAATTATATTGTGTGTGTGTGTGTGTGTGTGTGTGTGTGTGTGTGTGTGTGTGTGTGTGTGTGTGTGTGTGTGTGTGTGTGTGTGTGTGTGTGTGTGTGTGTGTGTGTGTGTGTGTGTGTGTGTGTGTGTGTGTGTGTGTGTGTGTGTGTGTGTGTGTGTGTGCGTGCGTGCGTGCGTGCGTGCATGGGTACGTGCGTGTGCATCGACAACGGCTAAGTTCAATAGCTACCTTGCCCTATTCTTATATAGCATGTTTACAACCATAAGATCAGTAGCCAACTGGCCTGTATCCTCTCCACATAGAAACCACCGGGAAGGATTATAGGATTTGAATCGCCATAAACAGAGTTGATCGCAGAGACAGATCTGCAAGTCTGCTCTTATTTCTGCCTCAGCGCCTCCAAAGACCAGCGGTAATTGCGCGAGGTGCAGTCAAAACTCAGAGGAATTTGAATAATCTAGTAGTGGAGGGAGCAGCAGCAACACAGTAATTACCATGACTGACACAAAGTCCTTTAGCGTACTGCGCTATCCACGGCGAATTTACATGACATCTGCATCTGAGAGTTAATAACGACAGTTAGTCGACCAAGAGTCATCTGTTCTGACATTTTTTAAACGGGCATTTTTTCCAGATATAGACAACATGGTGTGTTTTATTCAAATCGACTATATGCATTGAGCTTGTCTGATGCTTTACGCAAAAAGTTTGATTAAATAATTAAGACGCACAAATGACTAGAGTGAATCTGGCGGCAAACGATTTGATTGTGCCGTGCCCTGCTCAGACGTGCTGCACTGTGTCTCTCTCTCTCTCTCCTCTGTTGCAGCGACCGCCACAGAACATCAACAGTGTGCATCTCGCTGTCCATGTTGCTGAAGCTGCACCATAACTTTTTGGTCAAAAATGGCTATGTTACCAAAATCCCTCATTTTGTTTAGGAAAAACATTCCCTTTTCCCTCAACGGCAGGGTAGCCTAGTGGTTAGAGCGTTGGACTAGTAACCGAAAGGTTGCAAGTTCGAATCCCCGAGCTGACAAGGTACAAATCAGTCGTTCTGCCCCTGAACAGGCAGTTAACCCACTGTTCCTAGGCCGTCATTGTAAATAAGAATTTGTTCTTAATTAACTAACTTGCCTAGTAAAATAAAGGTAAAATAAAAACTAAAAAACCCTTGCATTGACATGACACATATATGAATCGCAGGTCCAGACCTACAGCATATCATAACCAATCAATAAGTTGGTTATAACAAACTCTGAACACCGTGACACGTGACAGCAAAATGAATGCAGTGGACGTGACAAATAAACACGAAAACGAGGGCATGTTTTGGAATAAACGTGACTAGTTGTGGAAAATACTGTAGATAAAGAAGCTAAGGAACAAGTGCTGCGTGCGTAATGTGTGTGCCAAACTGCTGCTGTTAGATTACAATATATCTTTTTTGACCGTTTGGAACAATGTAAACAACACTAAATAAAGTATAAGTGTACCAGAGAGTCTGTTGTAATGTTTAAAATATATATATATATATATATATATATATATATATATGTAAAGCTTTTAGTACAGCAAAGGCTAAAACCTGTCGCATTTATTCGTCAATGCAATTTCTGAAATATAACACTTTGGCCTATTTATTGTTTTGCGCTAATTATTCAATGGTCGCTTTATTTTATTTTAGCTCTAAAATGCTTGATAGCATTTCAAATCATGAATGACTCGTATGCTGTGTGATGACATGAACGGATAAATGACTGGTTGATACAGGAGCCTGTATAACTATTGAAATCCAGACCTAAGTAAGTTACGGTATTAAGAGAATGCTCTCTTAGGTCGACAGCTCAATGGTGGTTGTACCCGGCTGCTGTGCTATGCCTACCAATGATAATGATATTCCTTAATATTATTAATGATGATCTTAGTATAGTAATAATAACAATACAAAGGAGATCAAGGAAAAAGGAGGGTTATTATAAATATAATCTTTCGAACAATTTGGAACCGTGTTAACAACACTAAGTAAATGATAGAAAATACCAGAGAGTCTGTTCTAATGAATGAATGTGTGAAGCCTTTTATAGCAAAAAATTAAAAACAGATGGATTTGTGAAATTGTTTACTCGACAGGTGGTTGCGCTGGGCTTGGTGCTCACGGAATCACTAGACTATGAATCAAACAGGCAACAGGCAACAGTATATGTCTTATTTCTGTAGATGTGTATGTATGATTTATAAAGCCAGGCACATCTTAAGTTAGGCTAATGATTACAGTCCTAATTAAGTTGGGGTTTACTCTATCCTCACTTCTCTAACTCCTCTGCTGCCTCCTCCACATTGTTCTCAACACCAATATTCTGGTTAACTGTACTATTATGCACATAGCAACATGGTCTATTGAAATGTGCCAATTCATCAGCGCTCTGATGTGTTTCAGAACCCCGGACAGCGACCACTACCCAACGTGGGAAAAAGCACCCTTACTGACATGTCTATTTGTGTTGCACCATTGTTCCTACATGTTAATACCATATAGGATTTCAGTACCATGTCTTAGACTGACGGACTGTGTCATCCAAACGGCCTCCACAAACGATTAGTCCACTCGCAGGCGCCAATCAGACAGGTGTCTTGTGCACCATGATATTTTGCTACTGCTCGACTAAAGAAATTTGGTCTACCAACAGCCTATCCACCAAACAATCGACCAGTCGACTAATTGGGGTCAGCCCTAATAGCTAGCAATCACAATATCCAGCCCGGCGCCAGCTAAAATCCCAGATGAAAGATTGGCTTTGAAATAAATGAAGATGTCATTTGCTCAGTTCAATTGATAAGCCAGAAATGTGAATAAATTCCCAGACAAAATTGAACGGGGGATTGACGCTAAGTAAGATAACATTATCCTCACAGAGATAAACTTTCATCAACCATTTTACTGCACTCTCTCTGACTCAATGGAGTTGAATGGATAACTTCTATAAGATGAGTTGCATATTGTAGTAGTATGGAGTAGCCTGCTATGTTGCTGTTTATCAGATAAGACATGCATATTAGATGTTAACTAAAAGGATGCTTTTAAGATAAGTGTCGCTTTTTCAAGAGGTTGCCGAAGAGTTTAGGAGGTTTAGAACTTGAGGGTATTTGTGGCAGTTTCCATGCAGGATGATATGGTCCAATAACACTTCAGTGTTCTGCTCTGCTGAATATAGAAGAAGTGGTAACCAGGCAGTTGGTCGTGGTGTATATAGCAGCTTATGAAACTGTATGCTTCAATACATCACCAAAGGGGAAGGGAAAAGGGGATACCTCGTCCGTTGCACAACTGAATGCATTCAACCGAAATGTGCCTTCCGCATTTAACCCCCCTGAATCAGAGGTGCAGGGGGATGGGCTGCCTTAATCATCGTCCACGTTATGGACGACCCAGGGGAACAGTTGTTGTTGTTGCGGGCCGCAGATTTCCCCGTCTTGCCGGCTCGGGATTCGACCCAGCAACCTTTTGGTTACTGGCCCAACGCTCTTAACTGCTTAGGCTACCTGCCGCCCCCACCTCACATGCTGTTTCTGCACTGAGTGCTGCTCTTTCCATGACACAGACTGTCCAGGCCAATCCAGGTGAAAGTGTTCAATACCTTTTTATTTGTGGGGTGCCATTGTTACAGCGATGAAACAGAAAGCGTATGCATTGGATCGGGGTAGTAGCTTTTTCTTATATGGACAGAATAACAATGACCCAACCACCAACACACATGTTCAAAAGAGACGAGGTCAAATTATGAAAAAGTAGCCTAAGCCGTATTATTAGCGCCGAGTGGCCTGGATAAATAGTGAAACTCAGCACAAAAGCAACGACGGCATTATAATGAGTATAGGTGTAGATATGGCAGCGGTGGAAAATGGTCTGTTATTGTCAGCTCGTGTTTGTGTGCATCTTCACGCAGCGGCTTTCGTTGGATTTAATCTAGCTGTTATTCCTCGTCCGAACAGTTGACACCAATGTTTTTGGGGGAAACTTTCAAACTTGCTTGTAGTCTCCGGTTTTCTCTTCCTTGTGTCAATAACTCGATATTAGGAAGGTGTTCTTAATGTTTTGCAAACTCAGTGGATACTGTTCGTTTACTTCATCTGCCCCACAGCTACATCTCTGTTAAATTGAATGAGAGAGTTTGAGCTACAAACATGGGACCTTTGGTCTTTTCAAGGTTGACCTGATGTTGAAGCCACCTGCTAGGTGTGGTGATCAGGGTCAGCGTGTTCCATACACTGCTCGTCTGTGCAGATACGTACCACACCACACCATTCAACACGCTGACCCTTCCCACCTCTGTAGTGGAATTATATTCAATTGCACATGATTTCTGACTCTGGCCTGTTAATAAGTTGTTTATCGGATACCTTCCAGATTGTATCATCGATCACACGGAGCGTTGGATCAGGCTTCCCGTTTCTGTTTCACAGCCGCTGAAAAATGAATCTGAATGATGAATGCAATATGGATTGATACAGTAGTTGATGATGAATAATGTCAAACCAGTTCGCTTCATTGGGGAGAGCGGGCACATTCATTAATTATGACTCTGCATAAAACTTTGACATAATTACAGTGCATATGAAGTAGTTCCATGTAAATCCGGCGTCTGAAAATATTTTCTAGTAACAGCATGCTGTGCATAAAAGAAGATTAGGCATTCCGAAGAGGTAGAAATGTTGACTTCTACAGAACACACGCCATTTACATTTCACTTGGATTTTTTCCCCACTCTAATTCTGTGTACTTAAAGCCATCCACCATTCGTGCTGTACAGTGTGTATCCGCTTCATTTCAATATCACCTCCAGCCCCTTACACGTCCTGCTGTGCTGCAGCAGGCTACTATACCACCGCACTATAAGACAATCAGTTGAGCCACTCGGCCTTGCAGCCTGGTGACTCCGCTCATCTTCTCTCTCTCGCTGCGCTTAGAGATCATTGATGCAGGAGACGGTGGAATACCTTGCATAATTAAAGGCCTTAAATTCATTGGTCTGGTTGTCAGGGGAACAATTAAAATGGAGCGGTGGTGTGCAGTGCTGTGCTGTGCTGCGCAGCGGGGCTTGCTGTGTAAAAGCGTCCAACTACTAACCAAAACCAGCCATGGACCTGACTCTCAGCCAGAGAGATTTTAGCTAGCTGCTTGCCAATTAACAAGGGAGAGACACATTTTAAAAAATATGCTAAAATCTGGAGCAGAGGAATGTGGGAAATGTATATTGGTTTGAATAATCATGGAGTGCGAGGGAGAGAGAATATGGAGAGAGAGAATAAGCAGGAATAGAGAGGGGGAGAGGTACGGAGTCAGCAAAAGTGACAGAACAATGCTCCACAGGACAGGAACAACACAAGGCCGTGAAGTTGATGAAAAGCCAGTGAGGAGGGGAGAGTTTGTCAAAGCGATGACAGGCAAGCTGGCAGCACTGAGTACTCTGTGTGTTACTGTATAGAATGGAAATGAAGCAGGGGTTGCCTAATTGTGGCCCTGGAGTGGCTGTGAGGCTGTGCTGTGCCATTAGGCTTCATCCACATGAAAAGGAGGGCAATGCCCCAAGCAATGTGGAACCACCCCCCACCCCCTCAAACCTAATGGGTGTCTCTTTTGTTACTGATCAAGCCTGAACTGTGCCATGTAAAACCATAACGTTACTGTGGAAGGATTTCAGTGTTGTTACAAGGCCGCTGTCTCTTTTTTCCTGTGGTTTGAGCTGTGACAGACGAGTCTGTTTGAGGAGTGTGTGTGCGTGCGTCTGTGTGTGTGTGGATGTTGTAGTTTGGGGGAATGAAACCCTTGCCATCTTGGGCCACACAGTACTGTAGATTCTTATTTTAGCAGTCCGGACAAATATGTCACCGTTTCTAATTTCGAGAACATAGTGATCTGAAACCCAGAATGACAGGATCGATGGCCTGGTTGACCAAAAGCCTCTTTCACTTCCCTGAAAACCGGAGCAATATCTAGCATGGCGTCAAGGAGATATGGAACGTTATGAACATGAAAAATACTGAAAATAGATGCAGGGGATTTATTCCAGGGCCACAGTCTGACATTTTCAATTATTTACATGCCATCCAATATATTAGATGCAGACGACAGCAATGCTTTCTCTTGTCATTTCTTCTTAAAGCATACCGTAGTCTGACTCACGGTGCGTGTGCGTGCGCACGTGAATCATATCTTACTAACATGTCAAGTTTTCAAGACTCCTAACTTTAATTCTAAACATTTTTGCGTGGGCTTCTTCTGTTCCCAGGCCTGGCTGTATCTCTCCAGTTGCTGCACGGGGACATTGAACAGCTGAGGAGAGAGTACATGGTGTTGTTCACCAGAGGAGTGTCCATCACCAAGAAACTGGGCTTCTCTGACATCATCATGCCAGGTACGAAACCGCCCACGTAGCCAGCCTCTTCTTTGGTCAAAACAGAACCACGTCTGTACTCCACTGGTTTTGCAGGTAAATCTACACTCGTGGCCAGGTAAACCACCGCGTTCACGAAAATGGAGTCACGTGGCCTGCTATATTAAGAAGACCTGCTCTATTGACGTTAGAATGGGCAAAACAAGTGACCCACGCTACTTTGAGCGAGGTATGATCGTCGGTAGCAAACACGCCGGTTCCAGTATCTCAGAAACCACCGGCCTCCTGGGCTTTTCACGCACAACAGTGTCTAGGGTTTACCGAGAATGGTGCTACAAACACAACCATCCAGTCAACAGCAGTCCTGATGGCCAAAACAGCTCGTTGATGAGAGAGGTCGAAGGAGAATGGTAAGTATTGTGCAAGCTAACAGGTAGCCGCAAACAGACAAATAACGGCGCAGTACAACAGTGGTGTGCAGAACGGCATCTCGGACAACTTTTCCTGGCACACGTTAGGTCCCTTGGTAACAATTGAGCAACAATTGAACGCCAGGCAAAGTGTGGTTTGTTCTGGAGGAAAAAGGGGGGTTCAACCCGATACTTGATGACCTAATAAACTGTCAGGTGACTGTATATTGGCCCTGAATGACAGTACATAGTAAAGTGTACAGTAAAATGCACTTGCGAAATAAACACAAAGCCATTGTTTGAATTAAGAAAAAATCGATGTGTACATTCATTTCATAGAGAAACACAAAAAGAGGAACCGTTCGCTGTGTCCCCTAGTGTTCTGCCTTTTACAGCAACTCAACATTTATATATCTCTTTGTCAGAGAGTCTTCTCCCACTTTCAGTGTGCCCCTGGGCTAATGATTTTAGTCTGCGTATGCTCCTGTAGGCAGAGGATTATAGTCAGGCTGCGCTGCTCTCTCTGTCAGCCTCCTGGCTGTGTGTGTGTGTGTGTGTGTGTGTGTGTGTGTGTGTGTGTGTGTGTGTGTGTGTGTGTGTGTGTGTGTGTGTGTGTGTGTGTGTGTGTGTGTGTGTGTGTGTGTGTGTGTGTGTGTGTGTGTGTGTGTGTGTGTGTGTGTGTGTGTGTGTGAGTCCAACTCAACTGGCTAATAGGCATCACCATGGTAACACCATTAGATAGAGATGGGGAGAGCTATTTACACACACACACACACACACACACACACACACACACACACACACACACACACACACACACACACACACACACACACACACACACACACACACACACGGGCTAAAAGAAGATGACTTCCTCTCGTTTCTATTCTGTGGCTAACCATTCTCTGAAGCGGATACGGACCCGTGTTCTCTCGTGCAGATGTTGCGTTGTGCTACTTCTCCAAAAAATAACTATTTTTAAAACACCGCCACCACTCGACTATTTCCTGCCCAAGACTGCCCTTCTAATTTCTGCTCCAGTCCAAAGGCTGCCTCTGAGCGTATACATGTGTCCTTTCCTGTAATTATTCTCTAGGCGGTGAAGTTACAGACAGACCTCCCCAGGAGGTATGAGGCAGCTACTCGTGTGTGTGTGTGTGTGTGTGTGTGTGTGTGTGTGTGTGTGTGTGTGTGTGTGTGTGTGTGTGTGTGTGTGTGTGTGTGTGTGTGTGTGTGTGTGTGTGTGTGTGTGTGTGTGTGTGTGTGTGTGTGTGTGTACACCTATCTCAATACAGCTCTAACACTTCTCACTGGCTCGGATACTTCAGTTATCGATGTACAGCAACAACAAACAAAAAACACTTCCCAGCAGATCAGACTGTAAGTGAGGATGGAATTAAAAGAGTCTGATGAGGTGATGGAATAGCACATGAACGTGTTATCACTAGACGACTGTGTGTGTGTGTGTGTAGCCACATGGCATCGATGTCACCCGCCATCTTTAATGGTCAGTTGCTTAGCCGTAATGTCTTACTGTGACTATACGTCCACTCTACTTCCTAAGCCCCACACACACCTGTAAGTGCAACAGAAATGTCTGAAAGTGCAGGCGCAAGTGAAAACCAAGCCTTTGGAAAAACACAGATGTATTTGTCATATTGTACATGTTATTGTAAGCTTATGAGGTATGCAGGGAGGGTGCCACTGTACAGTCCAGTGTGACTTAGCTGTACGCCTGCTGACTGACTTTGGGAAGTTGTTTTTGTGGAATGTTCAGATTCCCGAGCCCTCAGACCCACCTGCCCTGAAAACAGATCTGTGCCCTGTGCCAACCCTGTCAGTCCCTGTCACGTCCATGTCTGTCAATGGGGTGAGGAGGTCACCCTATCCTTGCTGACACTGTGATGTGTCAATGCATTGGTCTCCTCTTTGCTGATAGACATGAACAGACTTTTCTCCTTAACTTATTTAACTCTGTACTGACATTTAACTCGAACATGTATGTGTATTACGTCAAATGTAAATGACCACTGAACAGCACGAAAAATTCCTGGTTGGCTTTACATGTATTTATACTAACACACATGACAGGGAACTTTCACATTTTACATTTGTCATTTAGCAGACGCTCTTATCCAGAGCGACTTAAAGTTAGTGTATTAATCTTAATATAGCTAGGTGGGACAGGCACAGGAAGTACATTTTTCCTCAATAAGTGCAAGTGCTGATTAAGGTTTTTTTTTTTTTTGGGGGGGGGGGGGGGGTCGTGGTGACGAGGAGGATTATTTGAGATGCTGTTTGAAGAGGTATGATTTCAGATGTTTTCTGGAAGATGGACAGGGACCCTGCTGTCCTAGCTTCAGGGGGAAGCTGGTTCCACCATTGGGCTGGACTGCGCGGGAGCTGCCCTCCCGTAGGGGTGGGAGGTCCAAGAGACCTGAGGTGGCAGAACGGAGTGCTCGGGTTGGGGTGTAGGGTTACAGCATAGCATGAAGGTAGGGAGAGGCAGTTTATCTTGCTGTTCCGTAGGTAAGCCCCATGGTCTTGTAGTGGATGCAAGCTTCAACTGAGGAGGAGTGGGGTGACATGAGAGAACTTGGGAAGGTTGAAAACCAGGTGGGCTGCAGCGTTCTGGATAAGTTGTAGGGGTTTGATGGCACAAGCGGGGAGCCATGCCAACAATGAGTTGCAGTAGTCCAGACGGGAAAGGATAAGTGCCTGGATTAGGACCTGCACCGCTTCCTGTGTGAGGTAGGGTCGTACTCTACAGATGTTGCAGAGCGTGAACCTGCAGGGGCAAGTCACTGCTTTGATGTTTGCAGAGAATGACAGGGTGTTGTCCAGTTTCACACAAAGGTTCTTTGCACTATGGAAGGGCAACACTGTCAACTGTGATGGCGAGATCTTTGAGTGGGCAGGCCTTACCTTCTTGCAGAGCCGAGTGTCTTGGTGTATAGAGAGAAGAGGAAAGGGCTTAGAACCGAGCCCTGGGGGACACCAGTAGTGAGAGTATGGAATGCAGACACACATCCTCTCCACATTGCAGGGTAGGATGCAATCCAAGAGTGTGTATAGCCTGAGAGGCTCCGCCCTGAGATGGTGGATAGGAGGATCTGATGGTTCAGTGTCGAAGGCAGGGGATAGATTTAGGAGAATGAGAACAGAGGAGAGAGAGTCAGCTTTGGCAGTGAGGAGAGCCTCCGAGAAGATCAGTCTCAGTTGAGTGACCCGGTTGGGATCAAGAAGATCGTTTTGAGAGAAATAACAAGAAAGTTGATCAGACAGCACACTCAAGTGTTTTGGAAATCAAATAAAAAAGGGATACAGGTCTATAGTTTTCGACGTCAGATGAGGGGAGCAACTCAGAGGGGACACAGCCAGTGGTCAGGGATGAGTTGATGAGGAATGGGAGAAGGTCTCCAGAGATGGTCTGGAGAAGGGAGGAGGGGATGGGGTCGAGCGGGCTGGTTGTCGGGCGGCCAGACCTTACTAGTCACATGATATCATCTGGAGAGAGAGGGGAGAAAGAGTTCAAGGCATACGGGTAGTTCTGTGTGATTGAAACCAGTGGACTCAATAGGCTGAGTGAATAAGTAGTGGATGTAGTCAACCTTTTTTTCCAAAGTGGTTGACAAAGTACTCTGCAGGGATGGAGGGTTAAGGAGGGAGGAGAAGGTAGAAAAGAGTTTCCTAGGGTTAGAGGCAGACGCTTGAAATTGAAAGTGGCTTCAGCCACTTACAGAGGAATACATAGGAAGAGAAGGTAGAGATGAGGGAGGGAAAGGATGATAGGTCCTCTGGAAGTTTAGTTCTGCGCTATTTTTGCTCAGCTGCCCTCGTCCCTGTTCTGTACGCTCGCAATGAGTCACTCAGCCAAGGAGATGGAGGGGAGGGCCGACCTGGCCGGGAGGAGAAGGGACAGTGCGAGTCATAGAATGTGGAAAGGGAGGAGAGTAGAGTTGAAGATGCAGAATCAGGAGACAGGAGGGAGAAGGATGATAGGATAGAAGAGTGAATATTGGGACAGTGCATGAGCATCTGGGTAGGGGCTGAGCGGTTAGGGTTGGAGGAAAGGAGACAGAAAGGAAGCAAAGTAGTGACCTGGATAAGGATTGCAGTGAGATTAGTAGGCGAACAGCCTCTAGCAAAGAGGTCAAGAATATTGCGTGCCTTGTGAGTTGGTGGGGATTGCGAAAGGGTGAGGTGAAAAGAGGCGAGGAGGGAAAGAGAGAGTTGGAAAGTAACGAATCGAAAGAAGATGTTGGGAGGTTAAAGTTGCCAAGTACGAAGAGCCGGTGAGCCATTGTCAGGAAAGGAGCTTATCAAGATGTGAAGCTCATTGAGCAATTCTCCAAGGGCACCTGGTGGGCGATGGATGACAATAATGTTAAGCTTGAGTGGACAAGTGACAGTGACAGCATGGAATTCAAATCAGGAGATGGACAGGTGAGAGAGGCAGAAAAGAGAAAATCTCCGCTTAGGAGAAATGAGTAGCCCTGTTCCACCACCACAATGACCAGATGCTCTCAGACTATGAGAGAAAACATAGTCCGATGAAGGAAGAGCATCGGGATTAGCAGTGTTCTCTGGGGTGCTCCATGTCTCCGTCAGGGCCAAAACGTCAAGGGACTGAAGGGCAGCATAGGCTTAGATGAACTCTGCGTTCTTGGCCGCTATTCCAAACATGTGCCAGAGAACACAGAATTCCACATGGGATGTTTGCGCAGTATACATTACATTAGAACGGTAGCAGCCAAGGAGTGGGAAGAGTCTGTAAAGCCTATCGGGAGAGGTGAGAGAGTGGTGTGGAGCCTTCCTCGAACAACTTTGTTTCGGCGACGGTCTTAGTTTTTGTGACATAACCGCCAATGACACGACCGCCACTTACACCTCCCTGTACTAATTGCTGATTGTCTAGGAGAGATGAAACCACTCCCCCTCCAATACTGCCACTGGTTACAAAAACAAGTCACAAATTGATCTACCCCTCGATCCTGGTTGATGTGTCAACAATCACCTGAGATTTAATAGCAGTCAGCAGTTCGCACACCAAGTAGGCCACTGGGTAGACAGGCATCACTTAAAGTTATTGGCCCTCGCTAGCAAAAAGGCCATACTAGAACACAACAGACAGACCAAAAAATATATACCTTTCACTCCTGGAAATATCAGGAGTCCTCTAGCTGTAGAATGAAGTAAATGACTAATATGTTTCTACATTGAAAATAGAATCAATCAAACACTAGATGAGGGCGTCTGTTACTTCGACCACTAAGGAGAACGCGGCACCGCAGGCCGAAACGTGGCTTAGGTTTACCCACACACAGAGTGTGCGGCGGGCTTTCTTTCTTGTTCTTTGAACCACTCTGTTCACTCTCCTGCAGGAGAGATGAGGAATGACCTGTACGTGACGCTGGAGAAAGGAGAGTTTGAGAAAGGAGGGAAGAGTGTTGCTAGGAACGTGGAGATCACGGTCTATGTGCTGGACATCGAAGGCCAGGTCATGAAGGTAAGATGACACATTCCTTAATTACTCCATTCATTACTTTGAGCAAATTTAGTTTTTCTTATTACAGCCATGATTGGGCTTTCAATTCTCATAGCTGTACTGTATCAGTCAGGCTGATGTCGAAGGCCTATATGGGTACGTCTGGTTGAGTGTTGATGAGGATGAGTGTTGGTCCATTGGTAGGTTACTCATTTTCTCTGTAAAAACACTGTGGTTTCCTGATCAGACAGGATGCTGCTGCCATACACAGAAAATAGATTTGATTCTGTTGCCAGTAGAGCTCTCCTCTGCATGCAACCCTGTCACTCACTCCGTACAGAGCAAGAGACAGAGAGTGCTGTGCGTCACAGGTCCAGTAAACAGTGTGTGTGTCCTGCAATCTCCCTCCTCTCGCCATTTCTTTCATCTCCACCTACCTATTAACACCCCTCTCTCCCCACTCTCTTTCCTCTTTCCTCTCCCCTCTCTCCCCGTCTATCCTCTCTCTCCTCCCTCCTTTCTCTCCCCTCTCTTTATCCTCCCCCTTTCTCTACCGCCCTACCTCTCTACCTCTCTCCTGTTCTCTCTCTCCTCCAGAGTTATGTAGCGGCTGGTTCAGGGGAGCCTGGTGGGGATGTATACCACTCCTTTGTGCTCTACCACAACAACAGTCCCCACTGGGCTGAGCAGATCAAACTACCCATCCCTGTGGACATGTTCAGGGGCTCTCATGTCCGCTTTGAGTTCAGACACTGCTCCAGTAAGACACTACTCCACCACTACTCTGGGATAGTGTATTGTTTGTGTGGGGGGAAGAAGGATACTTGTGTGTGTACGTTATTCTGGTTGTGTGTGTGTGTGTATGTGTGTACTCCAATATTACTATATACACTACCGTTCAAAAGTTTGGGGTCACTTAGAAATGTCCTTGTTTCCCATGAAAACATACATGAAATGAGTTACAAAATGAATAGGAAATATAGTCAAGACATTGACAAGGTTATAAATAATGATTTTTAATTGAAATAATAATTGTCCTTCAAACTTTGCTTTCGTCAAAGAATCCTCCATTTGTATAGTGACCAAGTCGCTAAATTGGCGACAATGTGTGGGGCAGAAGCCGCAAGGTCAGAGGTCACAGTTGGGTCAGAGGTCAGGGGAGACATTTACAGAGATCTGTGGGCTTATTTAGATTTAAGAGTTGCAGCGGAGGCACCACGATGTGATTTCAATTGACATAATATGTACGTTAACTTTTCAATTGACATAATATGTACGTTAACTTTTCAATTGACATTAGCAATGGACGGTCATGTTATCGTAAGCTTATAAGGTATGCAGGGAGGGTGCAACGGTACAGTACAGTGTGACTCAGCTATACGCCTTTTGCCAGCCTTTTGGGCGTTGTTGTTGTTGCAGAGAGAGAGTTTGGGGGCTTGGCAACAGACATTCTTGCACTGCAGCTTAAAATTGACCGTAAATCTCCCAGTCACGTTAGCCTATAGTGTAGCCGCTAGCCAGTAAGCATGTTAACAACAAACTATTAAACTACCCTCACAAAGCAACGTTGCAGTTTTGAAACCGCAGTAAAAGTGCTGTACCTTCAGCC
Source organism: Oncorhynchus gorbuscha (assembly GCF_021184085.1). Classification (NCBI taxonomy): domain Eukaryota; kingdom Metazoa; phylum Chordata; class Actinopteri; order Salmoniformes; family Salmonidae; genus Oncorhynchus; species Oncorhynchus gorbuscha. The sequence goes on from NC_060186.1 coordinate 23,004,920, forward strand.
GACTGTGGTATTTTGGACACAGTAATTGCAGAAGGACTGCAGTTATACTGTACTCTGACTGCAATCTTTTTTGTAAGGGTATGCAAGAAATATGTCTTCATCTTAACAATATTACACACTTGAATAATGCAACAATCCACAAGCATGTGTAGACAACAATAAATGAAATGATTGTCCGTACACTCATTACATTTTAGCTTCAAGACAAAAGCAGTTATTGCTAGCTAGCTAGACGTGAGCATTTCACAGCTTTACATGACAGTAATGAGTCTCTTCTGGATTTTTTCCCCCCGATACGGCTCAAGAATCTCCTTCAACATTTGTCAGTGTAAAAAGGGCCTGTGTCTCAGAATCTCCTCATATTCCTCTTCCAGTTGAGCGAGTCTCGGTATGTCTCCCTCTCCCACGACATTAAGGAACACATCTTATGTGATGTCCACTTCCTGCTCTGACACAAGGCTGCCCTTATGGGCATACTGCAGCCTCTACACAACTATGACTCATAGGTGTTGTTTTTCTACCTGCTACCTTAAAGGTGCCATTTTCCCTCACTTCCCCCGAGGCTCTTAAAATAGAGATTAGAGCTTTCGGGTTGAACGGATGCATAACACGGGTGTCTGGTGAGGGGAGGATGGCTCATAATAATGGCTGGAGTGGAGTAAATGGAATGAACTCCATTCCAGCCATTGCTGTAGTGCCATCATCCCCAATTAAGGTGCCACCTGTGATGCGTAACGGCGCCGTCTAGTGCTCTATAGTATAGCTGTCTGATCGTAGGGTAGCCGAGAGTAGCGGCGACCTGTGTGTTTTCCCGGGATAGTGACGTTGGAATGTGTGCGGTGTTCCACAGCCAAAGACAAAGGAGAGAAGAAGCTGTTTGGCTACTCCTTCGTTCATCTGATGCAGGAAGACGGACGGACACTGCCGGACGGCACCCACGAGCTCATCATTCACAAGGTACCCGAGTCCTACTGTGCGCACGCACACACGCAGTCATTTCTCACCCGTCCACTGTGGTAGTCGTCACTTAGGTAGGCGCTCCACGTTAGTGGCGGATGAGTCAGTCCATGCCGTTTAACGCACGTCTCTTTGAGACCTTGAGGGGGGAAAACGCCATAATAATTCAGTCCCGGTATTATTATTGATTGTGGCTGCATGGCTCCACAGTGAAGGCTTAGGTGGGTCAGATGCTTCAGCAATGAGCAGGCTAGCAGGATGACGAGTAATATCTGTGTATGTGATGTCCACTAACTGTGAGACATGGCTGGAGTGTGTGTGTGTGTGTGTGTGTGTGTGTGTGTGTGTGTGTGTGTGTGTGTGTGTGTGTGTGTGTGTGTGTGTGTGTGTGTGTGTGTGTGTGTGTGTGTGTGTGTGTGTGTGTGTGTGTGTGTGTGTGTGTGCTGGGTGGGTGGGTATTTTCTGTGAGCACTCACTCAAACATGCACAAATACACACACACACACATCACATGCTCACACGGCTATTTCCCGTTGAGACTTTTCCAGCTTATACTCTGTCATAAACAGGCGCTTGCCATCCCAGCTGGTTTTTATTGCTACCCCAGTAAGCTCTCCACTTAACACATGCCCTGTCCAAAGCAAACAGCAGCTAAACCAACCCTCAGGCATTGCCAATTAAACATAGCTCTACACTACGGGGCCTGTTTTGGGTGTAGCTCTGAGTAATTGCAGGTTGAGGTAGACGGGGCTAGGGAGCATAAGCTGCAGAGACGGAGGTAACAGAGCACCCAATAGTTCGCTGCAGGCTAGCAAGGAACTGTTCTGCGAGACGGGCAGGGCTCGTTAGCACCTAAGGCAGGGTAAGAGAGCATGCACGGGTTGTGGATAGTCTGGACTATTCTGAGACGGAGAAAGACACACAGGCAGGGTTAAAGAGGTTTTGTCCTGAAAGAGAGACAATATAATCCAAGGTACTGTAGAGAGACCGACAGGTTATAGGTTGTCTAGACCCATCTTAGTTGGACAGTCCTACAGGGAGAGAACAGAGGAGTTGAGACAGTGGGAAGAACCGTTATGCAGCCACTCCCTCCCTGTGGTTCTGGGCTTGGCTCTCTTGCAGGTTCACCCCGCTGCTCTTTCCTCGTCCAGCTCACCACCTCATTAAGAAGACTCCCACTGCGGACAGGTCATTTCCCCTAACGCACGAGAAACCGAGAGATTTAAAAAATCACCTTGGCCTGGCTTCAGATGCGTGAAGTGCTATAATTCATAACAAATGCAGCTGCTTTTGGAGCCGTGCGCTTTGAAGTGCGTACATGCGTCTCCCCTTTTGTGGATCTCACATGTGCTATTTACCTGAGACAGCCGGTTCTCCGTAGGATTTTAGGGGAGTTGAGGGGGGGTCGTGTTGTGTTGTTTTCCATTGGCGTAGAAAATCCACTTACCGTCTGATGGAAGTCAGGGCAAAACAATTGGCGCGGCCTAGTTCCTCATCGCCAAAATGAGGAAGAGGGATTCAGCACTAACCACGTGTAGGCATCAGCGTGGGAGTAGCCTGCCTGAACTGTTAGTCAGAACACACTTAAACACGAGCTTCAAAATACTCTCCAGTCTCTGCCGATACATTAGAAAGCATGGCTAAAATCATTTAAAGTCTGAGAAATGGAAAATGCACCGTGCTCACTTTATAGTGTCCCCAGCCCTTTGCAACGTTTAATTGAAAGAAATATACTGTAGTTTGAATGATGGTGGTAATAATAATAATAATATATTAAATCCCACCATGAGCACTTTCCGGGGTGTATGGAAGCAGCATATTGTAGTGGAAGAAACTCCTTAATGTTTGAGAATGCAGTTTAAGTAACGAACCAAATACCGTGGTACATTAGCCTTTTTCTCCAGCCTCCTGTAGTGGCTCTAACCCACTGCTGCATCTCTGCTCCTTTCAGTGTGAGGAGAATGCTAACCTCCAGGACTCGAGCTGCTACCTCAAGCTGCCCTTCTCCAAAGCCAATCTGCCCGGCAACAACCAGGCTGTGAAAAGCACTAAGGAATGTTTTTGGATCACCTCCTTCCTCTGCTCCACTAAACTCACACAGAATGGTAAGACGTCAAAAGCACTAGAGCATGCATCTGCACGGTAGACCCTACACCCGAACCAGTAGACCCACACCTTTCCCACACCACTGTAGGCCTGCTCCAACTTTCAATGGATCTATTATCCAGCGACAGATCACTTACTAGTGTAAAGTGTAATCGGGTCTGTTTCTGACTCGTCCGGAGTTGTTGTCTTGCCTTGAATATTACTGTAGAATTGTTGAATTCTCAAACGGTCTACCACTCCGTGTAAATATTCTGAAATGTGAGCTGCACAAAGTGAGTCGAGACATTGTGCAAGGAATATGTCTAGTTTATTGTCTGGGGAAATACAGGTACTTCCTCACATCTAGACTGACAGCATGTTGCAGACACCTTCAGAAGTGCAGGTGGAGTGCAGGTGGAGTCCTTTATTCTTCAACCCGGATATTTTATTCATATCGTCTGGGGATTTTAACACTGGGTGAATTGCTTTATGTCTTTTTAAAGCTCGCTACATTATGAGATGGCGTCATTATTTTGATTTTTATGGATTGTTTGAATGTAAATGTGTTGTCTTATTAAATCTTTTAAATAGAATAGAATTGCATTGTTATTTTTCCCCAGAAGGAGCTTCAGTAATTCAATTATAACACTTAAACCATACGCCCTCATATTGCTTTGACAGAAATGTTCTAGATTTCCCAAATAGTGATGCAAAGTTGTTTCTCTGTCTGTGTCTAAGAACCAAGAGTCAACAGTCTCTCACTAACCGAGGTTGTCCATGATGTAACGGTGGTTGTTTCTCTTCATGTGTCTCTGTAGGTGACATGTTAGACCTGCTGAAGTGGAGAGCCCACCCAGAGAGGATCAATGACAGCCTGTTAAAGCTGAAAGAGATCGATGGCTCTGAGATAGTCAAGGTACCGCCCCCCCCCGGGGCCTCCCATCTTCACCCTGATTGGTTCAGGATCACGTCACTCAAACAATGTCCTGTTCAGATTGACCTTTTTGTGATTTGCTTGAAAATGTCTGCCAATCTTCAAAACAGAAATGTGTTCTAGATGTGTTTTATAGATGTATCATATGATTGTCACCACATGATCTCGTAGATATTCACTCATGTATGTCTATCGCTCTATCTCTCCCGCACCAGTTTTTACAGGACACACTTGATACTCTCTTTGGGATCTTGGACGAGAGTTCCCAGAGGTATGGGCTGAAGGTGTTTGACTGCCTGGTAAGTGGCTACTGCTTCTGGGGTCTTCTATTTCCTAGCATATTGTGTTCTCCCTCCCTGACAGCTAAATCGTTAGTTGATTCGACACACTGCTGGTTGAATGCTGGTTGGAGCCAGGATTGGGATGTCATGACTGCAGAACTAATTGTGTGTGTGTGCGTGCGCATGAGTCGGGAAGTAGACCAAGCCTCATTAGAGAAGAAGGCCTGTGTCCAATAGTGGCTTACTGTGGTCAGAGAGAAAAAGCGCAATGATGCATGGTGAACACAGACACACACACTGGAAGCTTGAGCCAATGGATGTGCTTAATATTGTAACGGTTCACAGCCTTCGCTGATCAATCCCAGCCATTCTGCATCACTCTAATATAGAGCTGAGGGATTGATCTGCTTGCAATTAACTTGGTCCACTCACTCACTCACTCATCTCTGCTCTTGTTCATCATGGGTGAAAGTGAGCCAGTCAAACTGCCTTTGTGACTGCATGATGAATCTGGACAACTAGGCCAGTTTGTGTCACATAGGAGGTTAGGTTGAATAAATATATATACATTTTTTTGGAATGTAACCTTTATTTAACTAGGCAAGTCAGTGAAGAACAAATTCTTATTTACAATGGTGTTCGTTGTTGGCTCAATAAAGAGTGTTGCATTTTGTGGCAAGCATGTGAGTTATTTCCCTTTCTCTTTCAGGTCCACATCATTAACCTGCTACAGGACAGCAAGTTCCATCATTTCAAGCCCGTCATGGACACCTACATCGAGAGTCATTTTGCTGGAGCCTTGTCTTACAGGTGTGTTTCTCTCGTTCTCCTCCTAGTGTGTATTATGGTTGTTTTACGGTTGTCCTATGGTAAGGCCTACGGTATACTACCTGGTGATAATGATGGGGGTGGCAAAAGGTGCTTCAGTGGTGTGAACGAGTCACCTGCGGCGCCACCTGTTTTGAAAACTATAATTAGGATCACGCGTCCTCAATGTCTCACGTTGATTTGGGCCTGCAAGCACACACTTCCTGCCACATACGCTCACTGTTCCTCAGACGCTGTGCCGTCGCCTCAAACTCACATTGTGATACACTCGCACTGTTCTGCCCACACTGCCTGCTAAGCGCTCACGCTGCTCATTTCTCACTAACACCCCTCTCCTGTCAGGCTCACAGCTAAAGCGCTCACCTCTCCCTCACCTAAAATAAACTCAATAAACTCAATAAACTCACCGTCATATATAGAGAGAGTGTGTTGCCTGCCTCTAGACTCATCGTCTACGGTGGTTTAGTTGTACACTAGTATGTACACTATACACTACCGTTCAAAAGTTTTGGGTCACTTAGAAATGTCCTTGTTTTCCACGAAAACATACATGAAATGAGTTGCAAAAAGAATAGGAAATATAGTCAAGATGTTGACAAGGTTATAAATAACGATTTAGAATTGAAATAATAATTGTGTCCTTCAAGCGTTGCTTTTGTCAAAGAATCCTCCATTTGCAGCAATTACAGCCTTGCAGCCTTTGGCATTCTAATTGTCAATTTGTTGAGGTACCCTGAAGAGATTTCACTCCATGCTTCCTGAAGCACCTCCCACGAGTTGGGTTGGCTTGATGGGCACTTCTTACGTACCATACGGTCAAGCTGCTCCCACAACAGCTCAATAGGGTTGAGATCCGGTGACTGTGCTGGCCAGTCCATCATAGACAAAATACCAGCTGACTGCTTCATCCCTAAATAATTCTTGCATAGTTTGGAGCTGTGCTTTGGGTCATTGTCCTGTTGTAGGAGGAAACTGGCTCCAATTAAGTGCTGTCCAGAGGGTATGGCATGGTGTTGCAAAATTGAATGATTGCCTTCAAGAGCCCTTTTACTCTGTACAAATCTCCCACTTAACCACCACCAAAGCACCCCCAGACCATCACATTGCCTCCACCATGCTTGACAGGTGGCATCAAGCACTCCTCCAGCATATTTTCATTTTTTCTGCATCACACGACTGTTCTTCTTTGTGATCCGAACACCTCAAACCTAGATTTGTCTGTCCATAACACTTTTTTCCAATCTTCCCTGTCCAGTGTCTGTGTTCTTTTGTCCATCTTAATGTTTTCTTTTTATTGGCCAGTCTGAGATATGGCTTTTTCTTTGCAAGTCTGCCAAGAAGGCCAGCATCCCAGTGTCGCTCTTCACTGTTGATGTTGAGACTGGGTTTTTGCGGGTACTATTTAATGAAGCTGAGGACTTGTGAGGCGTCTGTTTCTCAAACTAGACACTCTAATATACTTGTCCTCTTGCTCAGTTGTGCACCGGGGCCTCCCACTCCTCTTTCTATTCTGGTTAGGGCCAGTTTGCGCTGTTCTGTGACAGGAGTAGTACACAGCATTGTGCGAGATCTTCAGTTTCTTGGAAATTTCTCGCATGGAATAGCCTTAATTTCTCAGAACAAGAATAGACTGACGAGTTTCAGAAGGTCTTTGTTTCTGGCCATTTTGAGCCTATAATTGAACCCACAAATGCTGATTCCCCAGATACTCAACTAGTCTAAATAAGGTCAGTTTTATTGCTTCTTTAATCAGTACAACAGTTTTCAGCTGTGCTAACATAATTGCAAAAGGGTTTCCTAATGATCAATTAGTATTTTACAGTGATAAACTTGGATTAGCTAACACAACGTGCCAATGGAACACAGGAGTGCTGATAATGGGCCTCTGTACGCCTATGTAGATATTCCATAAAAACTCTGCCGTTTTATAGCTACAATAGTCATTTACAAAATTAACCATGTCTACACTGTATTGCTGATCAATTTGATGTTATTTTAATTGACATAAATTGTGAACGTTAGTGTACATGCAAAGGTATGTGGACACCCCTTCACATTAGTGTATATGGCTGTTTGAGCCACACCAGTTGCTGACAGGTGTATAAAATCAAGCACACAGCCATGCAATCTCCATAGACAAACATTGGCAGTAGAATGGCCTTACCGAAGAACTCAGTGACCTTCAATGTGGCACCGTCATAGGATGCCACCTTTCCAACAAGTCAGTTCGTCAAATTTCTGCCCTGCTATAGCTAGTGATGAATCACACTTCACTATCTCGCAGTCTGACAGACGAATCTAGGTTTGGCGGATGCCAGGAGAACGCCAACTGTCCGACTGCATTGTGCCAACTGTAAAGTTTGGTGGATGAGGAATAATGGTCTGGAGCTGTTTTATATGGTTTGGGCTAGGCCCCTTAGTTCTAGTGAAGGGAAATCTTAATGCTACAACACACAATGACATTCTAGACAATTCTACGCTTCCAACTTTGTGGCAATAGTTTGGTGAAGGCCCTTTCCTGTTTCAGCATGACAATGCCCCCGTGCACAAAATGAGGTCCATGTAGATATCGTTGTGGAAAACTTGACTGGCCTACATAGAGCCTTGACCTCAACCCCATCGAACACCTTTGAGATGCTGACTGCAAGCCAGGTCTAATCGCCCAACATCAATGCCCGACCTCAACAATGCTCTTGTGGCTGAATGGAAAGCCTTCCCAGAAGAGTGGAGGCTGTTTGCGCGGCAAAAGGGGGGACCAACTCTATATTAATGCTCATGATTTTGGAATGAGCGGGTGTCCACATACTTTTGACCATGTATTGTACCAATTCAGTACTAGAAATAACATTGTGCACTTTATTAGCTGGTTATGTCCAACAAAATGGTGTTTGTCTCTTCAGTACGCTATGTGCCCAAGGGAACACCAATCAACGTGCGATCACGTTCCAATCACAGAAAAGCAGGCAAAACATCTCCCACACAGATGTTCATTCTGTGCAAATGACTGTGCTCTCTCCACCATTTTCCCTTGTACTCCTACTGTCTCTTATGATGTTGTTCAATTATCTGTAAGTGTGTGCTCTCAAACCTGCAGTATTGTTATCGCACCATTGCCTTGCCACACAGAGGGTTTTCTAAACCAACCCTTGTGTTCTGTTTCTTTTGTTGCATGAACAGAACACAATCGAAGGTTGTTCAGCCCTAGACGTTGTTTATGAACACCATCGCCATACATTTTTAACAATGCGGGTGTATCACACGCAGAGATTTTACATGCACTGTCAAGCGTTTACTCATGCTGCACCAAGGCGTCCTTTGTGTGTTGCGCCTCTGCGATATGTCGGTGGATGCTTGGGGTTGTTGGTGGAAATGCATTGTGATCGCGGGGAAAGGTCGAGGTCAGTAGTTGATGCTAGACGTGTGTCTTTCGCAGGGACCTGATCAAAGTACTGAAGTGGTACGTGGATCGCATCATAGACGCTGAGCACCAGGATCACATTCAGCAGGTCCTCAATGTGAGTGTGTGCTCCTGAACACACACACACACACACACACACACACACACACACACACACACACACACACACACACACACACACACACACACACACACACACACACACACACACACACACACACACACACACACACACACACACACATCCTCTTCAGCATGTGTTGAGGATATCTCCGTATCATTCATTAGTCTCTTTTTGCCACCTCTCTCTCATTGTTGCTGCATGCAGTTTCAAAAAGTGGAAATGCTACACTTTGGGTGTTCAACATTTCCATTACAAGTTACTTTTAAGGGCCTAGTAACACACTTAAATGCATGGACCCACATCAACGACACTAATATGTTTTCCTATTATGTTTTAAGACCAGTGTTATCTAGCATTATGGTGGATGGGTGATGTTATCAGTGAGTAACTGTGTGTTACTTTATGCCCCCCCCCAGGCCACTGAGTATATCTTTAAGTACATCATCCAGTCCCGGCGTCTCTTCGCCCTCGCCACCGGTGGTCAGAGCGAGGAGGAGTTCCGTTGCTGCGTCCACGAGCTGTTCATGTCCATCCGCTTCTTCCTGTCCCAGGAGAACAAGATCACCAGCCCCATCACCCAGACACAGGTGTGTCGGTGTGTGTGTTTTTCTGACTGTGTGTGTGTGTGTGTGTGTGTGTGTGTGTGTGTGTGTGTGTGTGTGTGTGTGTGTGTGTGTGTGTGTGTGTGTGTGTGTGTGTGTGTGTGTGTGTGTGTGTGTGTGTGTGTGTGTGTGTGTGTGTGTGTGTGTGTGTGTACACGCACGTGCCATTGACACAGTGGCTTGACGCAGTGCAGACATGAAACATGCCCCACATGATTGATAGAGAGCACAGAGGTTATCAACATTGCATCCTGGTCTGTCTTGCTTTATATGCCATGGGTAATAACAGCAGGAGGCAGGCTTCTCTGTGCGTGTGTGCGTGCGTGTTATGTTTCAAGCAATAAGCAATCCCACTTAATTCAGTTTGATTTGTAAGAAAATGTTTTTAATTGAATTTCACGCAGATTATAAACCCTGGAGATACTTTGTAATTCATATTTCATACTTTGTCTTGGGGGGGCTGCACAGCACAAAACCAGGCTGAACTGCTCTCCAGGAAGACTAAAACAAAGCTGCTAAACACACCCACAAATAATCTGAATTACACACAGTGTAGCGTGTGTGTCTGTGTGTCTCTGTCTTCAGCTGATGTCTTTGTTTGTACAGACACACACGGTAGTATGAGGGTGTGTGTGTGTGCTTATTATACACCAGAGACCCGCTTGTCCTCCTTCCCCCAAATCCTCGAGATCCTAATCTACAGTAATACATTATGTGTGTGTGTCCCTGCTCTCTAGTAATCGTCTCTCTCCAGTGGCTCTCTGTTGGCCTCCAGCCTGTCTCTCCCTTGGGCCCTCCACAGATAATGTGTGGGTCTAATTCAAGGTTGCACACTAAGATATAAGCCACTGGTGGGTGGGTGGGTGGGTGGGTGGGTGGGTGTGTGTGTGTGTGTGGTTGTGTGTGTTTACTGCACACTTAGCTGTGTAAACTCCCACAGCAGCCCACCCTAATGAACCCAACTGATAATGACCTGGCCCGTCAGTCTGTCTGTTCACCCTGTTGCGTGAGTGACCATTCACTCTGGCTCTCACTCTCTGCTGGAGATCCTTACCACACACTGCGCTTTTCACCTTGTGTGGGTTGTTATTACACCCTGGTGTCATCATGCTGCTCCACCTGTCCTCCCTTCCAGTACCGCCATGAAATCATTTTAACTAGACACAGAACAGTAACCATGCACAGTAACAGTGTGCACCTCTTAGCACAATCTAGTTAAACAAATGGCTGATTGCTGATCTATTGTCATCTTGATCTACAACCGAACAGAACAACGGCTATAGGAGAATGCAGGTCAAGCCACTCCTAATCCATGTTCATATTTTTAATGACTGGTATACGCCCACACCATTCCAACATAGAATAGCTGCTTTTTTAAACATACTTAACTACCATCTTCTAGAAGGAAAACTATTTTACTCATATTGTAATTAATTGTAGGTCATATTTCATAGCAACCTGGAAACACTGGGCAGTTACTTATAAAGGTAGACTTTGGGCAAAAACGCAAAAAAGAATGGCTTTAAACTGTGTAACTGCTCAATGCACCATTATACCAGGTCATTTTTAATTCTTAAAAACAAATTATGAGTAACATATTTGGACACAGAAGTGCCATTTCTTATCGAGCTCTACAGCTTCCGTTACAAAAAGAAAACCTGTGAAATGACGTCGACGCATGCTGGAGGAGTTACTGGCTAGCTAAAGTGTCTAGCTTAGCTAACAAACTAGCTATGTCGAGTGCAGCGCTCACGACCAGAACGACACATCGATGAACCACCAAAGGCACACCGTGTTTCTGTTTGAAAAATGAGAAAGAGGAGGAGTTGGATTGTTTTTCGTGCTCAACGTCGACCGTTAAAGCTCATTTCCAGCAATTCTACACATTTTGCCGTGGTTTATGACACGCTCATATGCCATCTGGTGGGTTATAACACAACACAATGTGGATTAAGTCCAGGGGTAGGAATGCTTTCTGAAGGCACTGTAGGTTAGAGATGAGGGACATCAAGATATATTATACTGTAGTGGAATTGTGTTTCTGTACAGGCATAGAATAGACGTCCTGCAGTGTGTGTTGGGGGTCCTAGACTGTATCGGTTGAAGCATTGGTTATGATTGGTTTGATTTCTCATGGGCCACATTTACTGAATATACAGTAGCCTATTTGTTAGTGTAACTGTTGATCACTTTAGGTATAAGCCTCCTCTAGATAAGTGTGTTCTACACCTAAACGGTATATGGTTTGAGTAACATTTTCTAATAAGGCACATAATGACTAAAAGTAGCCTATGTGTTAAATCAAATCAAATCAAATCAAATCAAATTTATTTATATAGCCCTTCGTACATCAGCTGATATCTCAAAGTGCTGTACAGAAACCCAGCCTAAAACCCCAAACAGCAAACAATGCAGGTGTAAAAGCACGGTGGCTAGGAAAAACTCCCTAGAAAGGCCAAAACCTAGGAAGAAACCTAGAGAGGAACCGGGCTATGTGGGGTGGCCAGTCCTCTTCTGGCTGTGCCGGGTAGAGATTATAACAGAAAATGACCAAGATGTTCAAATGTTCATAAATGACCAGCATGGTCAAATAATAATAAGGCAAACAGTTGAAACTGGAGCAGCAGCACAGTCAGGTGGACTGGGGACAGCAAGGAGCCATCATGTCAGGTAGTCCTGGGGCACGGTCCTAGGGCTCAGGTCCTCCGAGAGAGAGAAAGAAAGAGAGAATTAGAGAGAGCATATGTGGGGTGGCCAGTCCTCTTCTGGCTGTGCCGGGTGGAGATTATAACAGAACGTGGCCAAGATGTTCAAATGTTCATAAATGACCAGCATGGTTGAATAATAGTAAGGCAGAACAGTTGAAACTGGAGCAGGAGCATGGCCAGGTGGACTGGGGACAGCAAGGAGTCCTCATGTCAGGTAGTCCTGGGACATGGTCCTAGGGCCCAGGCCAGTTGAAACTGGAGCAGCAGCATGGCCAGGTGGACTGGGGACAGCAAGGAGTCATCATGTCAGGTAGTCCTGGGGCATGGTTCTAGGGCTCAGGTCCTCCGAGAGAGAGAAAGAAGGAGAGAAGGAGAGAATTAGAGAACGCACACTTAGATTTACACAGGACACCGAATAGGACAGGAGAAGTACTCCAGATAAACAAACTGACCCTAGCCCCCCGACACATAAACTACTGCAGCATAAATACTGGAGGCTGAGACAGGAGGGGTCAGGAGACACTGTGGCCCCATCCGAGGACACCCCGGACAGGGCCAAACAGGAAGGATATAACCCCACCCACTTTGCCAAAGCACAGCCCCCACACCACTAGAGGGAAATCTACAACCACCAACTTACCATCCTGAGACAAGGCCGAGTATAGCCCACAAAGATCTCCGACACGGTACAACCCAAAGGGGGGAAACAGACAGGCCGACCACAACAGTGAATCAACCCACCCAGGTGACGCACCCCCCAGGGACGGCACGAGAGAGCCCCAGCAAGCCAGTGACTCAGCCCCCGTAACAGGGTTAGAGGCAGAGAATCCCAGTGGAAAAAGGGGAACCGGCCAGGCAGAGACAGCAAGGGCGGTTCGTTGCTCCAGAGCCTTTCCGTTCACCTTCCCACTCCTGGGCCAGACTACACTCAATCATATGACCCACTGAAGAGATGAGTCTTCAGTAAAGACTTAAAGGTTGAGACCGAGTTTGCGTCTCTGACATGGGTAGGCAGACCGTTCCATAAAAATGGAGCTCTATAGGAGAAAGCCCTGCCTCCAGCTGTTTGCTTAGAAATTCTAGGGACAATTAGGAGGCCTGCGTCTTGTGACCGTAGCGTACGTATAGGTATGTACTCAGAGAGGTAGGTAGGAGCAAGCCCATGTAATGCTTTGTAGGTTAGCAGTAAAACCTTGAAATCAGCCCTTGCTTTGACAGGAAGCCAGTGTAGAGAGGCTAGCACTGGAGTAATATGATCAAATTTTTTGGTTCTAGTCAGGATTCTAGCAGCCGTATTTAGCACTAACTGAAGTTTATTTAGTGCTTTATCCGGGTAGCCGGAAAATAGAGCATTGCAGTAGTCTAACCTAGAAGTGACAAAAGCATGGATTAATTTTTCTGCATCATTTTTGGACAGAAAGTTTCTGATTTTTGCAATGTTACGTAGATGGAAAAAAGCTGTCCTCGAAATGGTCTTGATATGTTCTTCAAAAGAGAGATCAGGGTCCAGAGTAACGCCGAGGTCCTTCACAGTTTTATTTGAGACGACTGTACAACCATTAAGATTAATTGTCAGATTCAACAGAAGATCTCTTTGTTTCTTGGGACCTAGAACAAGCATCTCTGTTTTGTCCGAGTTTAATAGTAGAAAGTTTGCAGCCATCCACTTCCTTATGTCTGAAACACATGCTTCTAGCGAGGGCAATTTTGGTGCTTCACCGTGTTTCATTGAAATGTACAGCTGTGTGTCATCCGCATAGCAGTGAAAGTTTACATTATGTTTTCGAATAACATCCCCAAGAGGTAAAATATATAGTGAAAACAATAGTGGTCCTAAAACAGAACCTTGAGGAACACCGAAATGTACAGTTGATTTGTCAGAGGACAAACCATTCACAGAGACAAACTGATATCTTTCCGACAGATAAGACCTAAACCAGGCCAGAACATGTCCGTGTAGACCAATTTGGGTTTCCAATCTCTCCAAAAGAATGTGGTGATCGATGGTATCAAAAGCAGCACTAAGGTCTAGGAGCACGAGGACAGATGCAGAGCCTCGGTCCGATGCCATCAAAATGTCATTTACCACCTTCACAAGTGCCGTCTCAGTGCTATGATGGGGTCTAAAACCAGACTGAAGCATTTCATATACATTGTTTGTCTTCAGGAAGGCAGTGAGTTGCTGCGCAACAGCCTTCTCTAAAATCTTTGAGAGGAATGGAAGATTTGATATAGGCCGATAGTTTTTTTATATTTTCTGGGTCAAGGTTTGGCTTTTTCAAGAGAGGCTTTATTACTGCCACTTTTAGTGAGTTTGGTACACATCCAGTGGATAGAGAGCCGTTTATTATGTTCAACATAGGAGGGCCAAGCACAGGAAGCAGCTCTTTCAGTAGTTTAGTTGGAATAGGGTCCAGTATACAGCTTGAAGGTTTAGAGGCCATGATTATTTAACCGTGAGTCACTTTCGGTAGAAACCTGTACTACATACTGCTAGATAGCTACTGTGCCTTGCAAAAGTATTCATCCTCCTTGACGTTTTTCCTATTTTGTTGCATTACAACCTGTAATTGATTTTTATTTGGATTTCATATAATGGACATACACAAAATAGTCCAAATTGGTGAAGTGATATTCATTTATTTTACGGAAAGGTATTCACCCCCTTTGCTATGAAGCCCCTAACTAAGATCTGTTGCAACCAATCACCTTCAGAAGTCACACAATTAATTTGATTGCACACAGGTGGACTTTTTTTAAGTGTCACATGATCTCAGTATATATACACCTGTTTTGAAAGGCCCCAGAGTCTGCAACACCACTAAGCAATGGGCACCACCAAGCAAGCAACACCATGAAGATCAAGGAGCTCTCCAAACAGGTCAGGGATCCCACAGAGCACCATAACCCTGAAGGAGCTGCAAAGCTCCACAGCGGAGATTTGAGATTTGAGATTTGAGTATCTGTCCTTAAGCCGAACACTCCACAGAGCTGGGCTTTACGGAAGAGTGGCCAGAAAAGAATCCATTGCTGTTCGCCAAAAGGCATGTGGGAAACTCTCAAAACATATGGAAGGAGGTACTCTGGTTAGATGAGACTAAATTGAGCTTTTTGGCCATCAAGGAAAATGCTATGGTGCAAATCCAACACATCTCATAACCCCGAGAACACCATGGAAGCATGGTGGTGGCAGCATCATGCTGTGGGGATGTTTTTCATCGTCAGGGACTGGGAAACTGGTCAGAATTGAAGGAATGATGGTTGGCGCTAAATACAGGGAAATTCTTGCAGAAAACCTGTTTCAGTCTTCCAGAGATTTGAGACTGGGACGGAGGTTCACCTTCCAGCAGGACAATGACCCTAAGCATACTGCGAAAGCAACACTTGAATGGTTTAAGGGAAAACATTTAAATGTCTTGGAATGGCCTAGTCAAAGCCCACACCTCAACCCAATTGAGAATCTGTGGTATGACTTAAAGATTGCTGTACACAAGCGGAACCCATCCAACTTGAAGGAGCTGGAGCAGTTTTGCCTTGAAGAATGGGCAAAAATCCCAGTGGCTAGATGTGCCAAGCTTATAGAGATATATATCCCAAGAGACTTGCAGCTGTAATTGCTGCAAAATATATTATGCACGCTCAAGTTCAGTTTTTTTTGTCTTATTTCTTGTTTGTTTCACAATAAAAAATATTGTGCATCTTCAAAGTGGTAGGCATCTATTTATTTCCAAAAATGTCAAAGGGGGGTGATACTGTATATTTATACACTGTCTGTGTATTCCAAGGCGGTGTTCCTGAGGACATTCCCTGCAGTGTACGGGGAGCTGCTGAAGATCTTCACGGTGAGGGAGGTGGCAGGCTTCGTCAGGGAGACGCTGGGCAGCCTGCCTGCCACCGCTCGCGCTGAGTGCCCCCTGGAAGCCGTCAAGCTACATTGCATCGCCAAGACCGTGGAGAGCCAGCTGTACACCAACACAGGTAGGAACGCACGCACACACACACAATATTTATTTTACACAACACTCAGAAGCAAACATTTGGGGGTTATGTACGCACACACACAACCACACATATCGCACACACATGATTATGCACAATTGCTAGTAATTACATACCTACACAGGCGCACTTGCCAGTTAATTGTAGTTAATGATAATTATATACTCACACAAATAGCTGTGGTAACATTTTATTAGATGCTTGCTCAGAGGCAAGGCTAGGGGTTAAAATCACACCCAAGAGAGGGATAAAAATAGAAAAACAGGTGTTTGAGCAGAACATACATGCTAGTATTTTTGTGTGTGTGTGTTTTCATGTTCAAGTGTGTGTATTCCAGAGTCGAGGTGTATCCTGCTCCCGGTGGTGTTGCGTCTGTTGCAGGCCCACATGCAGGAGCAGAGAGACCTGGTGATGTGTGCCCGTATCCTCACCAGCATGCTCTCTCTCGTCAGGAAGTACGACTCTACCGCCACCGTGAGTACAGCCACAGCAGAGCACCATGGGTAGTTGTAGTCTTTTAGGCGGCCACCTCGCGGTTAATCATGGACAGACTACGAATTGTGCAAGATTTGAGGTTCTGGGTTAATCGAGATGACCTAGTTCACTGTTAATGGCTCAAAAACGGTATTGTTCCCTTGGATATTTGATAACAACAATGTGTATTGTGATCTGAACACATCATTGTTTGTTTGCGTGGCGTATTAAAACAAACTAGCAAAACCTGCCAGACTGATAATAGAGTCCAGTAAATCAAGTAACAAAGTAAACAGATAGTTAGGTGCCAGAACAATCAATTAAACGTGAAAGTGTGGATGTGGCAGTTTGTCCCTGTGTTAAGTCTCGTCCTGACCTTGACATGGTGCTGGCCTGTTTGGCTGAGAAGCAGCTAGTCACATGCGCGCGCGCACACACACACACACACACACAGACGGCTGTCTTTTCTATCTTTTTGTGTTCCGTATGTTTTCATACTGTCTGTATGGGTAATGATGATCATGATTATGTACCTGTAGGAAACTTAATGTGAACTTGTGTGTGTCCCTAGGAGCCGGTGGTTTCTGAGGAGGTGGACCTGATAGTGGATAGTCTGCTGGTTGTCCTGATGAGGACCATCCTTGAGATCACGAACAGACCACAAGCAGCCGGGACCAATATGAGACTGCAGTTCCAGGACATCACGGTGTGTGTGTGTGTGTGTGTGTAACTGCTAGTCATTCGAAATATAGCGTGAGGTTTTAAGGTCAATGATTGAAACTGAATTTGTGGTCAAAGAGAGATGTACTTCTGTCCTGCTCTTAACCACAGCTGAGTTCAGAGAGAACCATTCTCTTACATTTCCATTTGACATGTTTCCAAATGTCAAACCACCTAAACAAGTAGAAAATAACCACTTTATTTCTCTCCCAGCCTGTTCTGACTGTAGTATTTACAGGTCTTCCATCAAGGTACATGGTCTTCCATCTCTCTCATTGTTGTATAGTATACGTGGCCAGTGTCCCAGATGTTAAAAGCTGTTTCTCTCTGTCTCTCTCTCTCTCTCTCTCTTTCTTTCTTTCTTTCTTTCTTTCTTTCTTTCTTTCTTTCTTTCTTTCTTTCTTTCTTTCTTTCTTTCTTTCAATTCAATGGGCTTTATTGGCATGGGAAACATGTGTTAACATTGCCAAAGCAAGTGAGGTAGATAATATACAAAAGTTAAATAAACAATAAATATTAACAGTAAACATTACACATACAGAACTTTCAAAAACAATAAAGACATTACAAATGTCACATTATTTATATATATACAGTGTTGTAACAATGTACAAATGGTTAAAGTACGCAAGGGAAAATAAATAAGCATAAATATGGGTTGTATTTACAATGGTGTTTGTTCTTCACTGGTTGCCCTTTTCTTGTGGCAACAGGTCACAAATCTTGCTGCTGTGATGGCACACTGGAATTTCACCCAGTAGATATGGGAGTTTATCAAAATTGGATTTGTTTTCGAATTCTTTGTGGATCTGTGTAATCTGAGGGAAATATGTGTCTCTAATATGGTCATACATAGGGCAGGAGGTTAGGAAGTGCAGGTCAGTTTCCACCTCATTTTGTGGGCAGTGAGCACATAGCTTGTCTTTTGAGAGCCATGTCTGCCTACGGTGGCCTTTCTCAATAGCAAGGCTATGCTCACTAAGTCTGTACATAACCATATGGTGGTGCGGTTGGCCCTGGGTTCCTCCTAATGCAAGACAATGCTAGACCTCATGTGGCTGGAGTGTGTCAGCAGTTCCTGCAAGAGGAAGGCATTGATGCTATGGACTGGCCCGCCCGTTCCCCAGACCTGAATCCAATTGAGCACATCTGGGACATCATGTCTCGCGCCATCCACCAACGCCACGTTGCACCACAGACTGTCCAGGAGTTGGCGGATGCTTTAGTCCAGGTCTGGGAGGAGATCCCTCAGGAGACCATCCGCCTCCTCATCAGGAGCATGCCCAGGCGTTGTAGGGAGGTCATACAGGCACGTGGAGGCCACACACACTACTGAGCCTCATTTTGACTTGTTTTAAGGACATTTCATCGAAGTTGGATCAGCCTGTAGTGTGGTTTTCCACTTTAATCTTTAGTGTGACTCCAAACCCAGACCTCCATGGGTTGATAAATTTGATTTCCATTGATCATTTTTCTGTGATTTTGTTGTCAGCACATTCAACTATGTAAAGAAAAAAGTATTTAATAAGAATATTTCATTCATTCAGATCTAGAATGTGTTATTTTAGTGTTCCCTTTATTTTTTTGAAAAGGGTATTTTGTACCTATTGAGAACTTTGGTCTAATTCCCTGAGATCTGGATCTTCACTGGAAAATCATTATTTTAGTCTTTTTGGGGTTTACTGCCAGGGCCTCAGGTCTGGCAGTACTGCTCTAGCAGGTCCAGGCTCTGCTGTAGGCCATGTGCTGTGGGTAATAGCAGGCATAGGTCATCTGCGAAGAGTAGGCATTTAACTTCTGAATTGTGGAGACTAACACCAGGGGCTGAGTATTTTTCTAGAATGGTGGCCAATTCGTGAATGTAAATATTGAAAATTGCAGGGCTCAGATTGCACCCCTGGCGAAGGCCCCGCCCCTGGTTAAAGAATTCTGTTATTTTCTTACCAATTTTAATGCTGCACGTATTGCCAGTATACATTGATTTAATTATGTCATATGTTTTACCCCCTACACCACTTTCAATAACTTTGTAGAACAGTCCTGTATGTCAAATGGAATCAAATGCTTTTTGGAAGTCGATAAAGCATGCATATATTTTAGTATTATTTTGGTGGACATGTTTATCTATCGGGGTGTGTAGGGTGTAAATATGATCATTTGTGCGATGTTTTGGTATGAATCCAATTTGGCTTTTACTCAAGAAATTGTGCTTACTAAGGAAGATTGGAACTCTTACATTTATAATATTACAGAAAACCATCCCCAGGTTACTGTTCACACAAATGCCTCTAATTGTTAGGGTCAAATTTGTCTCCGTTCTTAAAGATTGGGGTTATGAGTCCTTGATTCCAGATGTCAGGGAAATAACCTACACTCAGGATCAAATTAAACAAATTTAATATAGCCAATTGAAATGAACAAAGTACAGACCCAGGCTTCTACAGAGCTGCAACAGATCCCTTCCGTTGTTGTTGACGGTGCTGCCACTGCTGTTTCTACAGGGGAGATGATGACAGAGACTCTATGGCCTGTAATAAAGCTGTCCCCTTCGTGTGCTCGTTAGATCAGGTAGTGTTCCTGTGCACGCATTTGTGTCCCCACAGATGAGCACATTTCCCTGGGTCCGCATGGAACGCAAAGGAACACATTTTTCTGTCAGTACTAGTTATTTTTTCAAGTTGAACAAATTGTGATATTTTGAGAGGATCAATTGGATGTTGTCGTTCGGATTTGTACCAAATGATCAGTGTCTCTCCGTCTCTCTCTCTGTCTACAGGGGGAGTTTGTGGCGTGCCTGCTGGCTCTCCTCAGACAGATGAGTGATAAACATTACCAGCAGCTCCTGCAGGCCTTCACCAGCAAAGATGACCTGAGGGTAAGGCTACACACTCACCACTCAGCAGAATCTGACTGATGACTCCGCTTGTGTGTCATAGTCAGTAGCAGGAGTGTGTGTGCGTAATGAGGAACGGTCATGCCAGGGGTTGAGGAAGAGGTGCGATGGAGATATAGGAATGCGGAAAGGAGGAAATGGGGTCACTAAGTTCACAGTAGTAGGAAGGAATACCATGAACACTATGGATATCATGAATGCACTCCTACTCTGAATACATTACTTTCCATTCATAGTTTGGTGATGTGCTGAATGGCAATTGCTGTTAAACCAAGTAAATGCAGTGTGCTGCTTTTTCTGTTTTTCAGGACTTTCTCTTGCAGATTTTCACCGTGTTCCGCATTCTGATTCGACCAGAGATGTTCCTGAAAGATTGGACTGTCATGCGGTTGGTCACCAACAAGTAAACCACTTATCCCACATATTTGATTCAAAATGATGTCCCTCCATAGTTACTCAATATTAGCTGACACCTGCTTATAGTTTGGTTCATCGACATAATCTTGTTGTCCAACACCCCCCCCCCCCCCCCCCTCAGTGTAATCATAACAACAGTCCTGTACCTCTCTGATGCTCTGAGGAAGAACTTCCTCAATGACAAGTTTGACTACAAGGTAAGAGCTGCAAACATCCATTTTGTCTGTCTTTGTTTAACAAAAACAAAACAACGTGAAGAAAGCATCGACATGCTATAAAGTGTTTTTAATGCGTCTTCCTATAGGTGTGGGACTCGTACTTCTATCTGTCCGTCATCTTCATCAACCAGCCCTGTCTTCAACTGGAGTCCTTCTCTCCGTCCAAGAAGAAGAGGGTACTGGAGAAGTAAGTCTCCAAAACATTCTACATGCACTAACTTTCTCCACTTTTCACATGCTGGCTTCGGCGCTGTTCTGACCTGGCGCCTGTGTGTTGTCTCGTTGTACAGGTATGGGGACATGAGGGTGATGATGGGTTGTGAGATCTTCAGCATGTGGCAGAACTTAGGTACGATGCAGCCACAGTGTCACTTCTTTGGATTCTTGCTCGTCTCTCAGAGGAACGCAGTTGATCTCTCTCCCTCTCCTGCTCTCTCCATCTCCCTCACTCACTCTCTCTCCCTCCCTCCCTCACACTCTATCCATCTCTCACTCACTCTCTCCATCTCCCTCACTCACTCTCTCTCCCTCCCTCACACTCTATCCATCTCTCACTCACTCTCTCTCCTGCTCTCTCCATCTCCCTCACTCACTCTCTCTCCCTCCCTCACACTCTATCCATCTCTCTCTCCCTCTCTCTTCTGCTCTCTCTCTCTCCTGATCTCTCCATCTCTCCCTCTCTCTCTCCTGCTCTCTCCATCTCTCCCTCTCTCTCTTCTGCTCTCTCCATCCCGCTCTCTCTCCAGGTGAGCACAAGTTAAACTTCATCCCGGCGATGATAGGTCCATTCCTGGAGGTGACCCTGGTTCCCCAGCCTGACCTGAGGAATGTCATGATCCCTATCTTCCATGACATGATGGACTGGGAGCAGAGGAGGAGTGGAAACTTCAAACAGGTAATGGCCAGAGCCGTCTGTATTTATGCAGTTCATATACAGTGGGGCAAATAAGTATTTAGTCAGCCACCAATTGTGCAAGTTCTCCCACTTAAAAAGATGAGAGACCTGTAATTTTCATCATTGGTACACTTCAACTATGACAGACAAAATGAGGAGAAAAATCCAGATAATCACATTGTTGGATTTTTAATGAATTTATTTGCAAATTATGGTGGAAAATAAGTATAGCTCTGGTACTGGACTGGCTGGGGCCAGCACTATCACCCCCTGGTGGCACTTTATGGATATTGCAGTTCCACCAGACCGTTATCGACTGTACCCGACGGTGGCATCCGTGTATTGATCTAGATTGATTACATAATCATTATTATTATATTATTATAATCAATCTGTTCTCTCGTCAGGTGGAGGCCAAGCTGATCGACAAACTGGACGGTCTGATGTCAGAAGGCAAAGGGGACGAGACGTACAGAGAGCTCTTCAACAGCATGTGAGTCCGAGGGAAGGCGCATGTGGTCACGCCGTACTGCAAACGTCAGTGCCCGGATCAGTTTGTCTGTGTGTTGTATTGAGTGAGGTAAGAGGACTCGTGGAGGGATGTAAGTGGGGTGGGAAAAGGGACGGGTTCTGTAGTTCTCCAGACAAGCACCTCCTCTCATATCCATAGTCCTTCACGCCTCCTCTCTGAGATCTCCTTGTCCGTGTGCTCAGGTTGGTCCCTTCACCTTGCACGCTTTGTGCTGTAGTGTGTGTCTGTGTGTGTGTGTGAGTGTTTGTTTTTTGTTGGTCTGTGCGAAGTTCGTTTAATTGTCTTATCGCACTGCAAGCCCATACGTCCTAGTCCCACCTTTTGTCAGACATCAATTGGGCCGTTTATGAATGTAACGCTTAGTGCCACCACATTGCTCTTTAACATGTGCGGTCTGGATACAGCTTATTTCCGTGGATTGGTAAAGTTTTCCCGAACAGACACTTTCTAGCTGTATATCGTCTTTTTGTTCCACTCCTTATCTACCTGACGGACATCACTAACCCTGAACTAACTTGTGTGAGTGTGTGCTGATATTA
>NC_060186.1:23032543-23037543 GCF_021184085.1 Oncorhynchus gorbuscha
GGTTTATCTTATATAACGGACCGAAGCACTAGAGCCTGAAAGCACCAGTTTATGTGGGCAGATAGCACTGAGTTCATTGCTGCTCAGCGGCTGATAAACATTAGTGCACTTTGCTCTCTCTCTCTCTCTCTCTGTCTCTCGCCGTGTCCCCATGGTTGCCTGTCTCTAGAATTTCTACAAAACTGAGTTGAACAAGGAGGAGATGTACATCCGCTACATCCACAAGCTGTACGAACTGCACCTGAAAGCACAGAATTACACAGGTACACTGTAAAACATGACCAGGAAATGAAGCCGTGTATGTGTGTGTTTTAAGTGTGTGCCTGTTCGTGAGCTCAAGGTTTTGGCATAACCATGACTATGTGGTGTTGTTGTGTGTTGTACAGAGGCCTCCTACACTCTTCTGTTGTATGACGAGCTGTTGGAGTGGTCCGAAAGGCCCCTCAGAGAGTTCCTCAACTACCCCATGCAGAGCGAGTGGCAGAGGAAGGAGTACCTCCATCTTACCATTGTACAGAACTTTGACAGGGGGAAGGTGGGATCTCTCTCTCTCTCTCTCTAGCCCTTTCTTTCACTCTCTTTGTCATTCTTTATCTCTTCTTCGTTCTTTCTGTCTCTCGCTCTCTTTTTCATTCTCTCTATTGTTCTCTCTTCCCCCCCTACTCTCTCTCTTTATTAACAATTACCCTGGGACAGTGTCGTAAGAAAAAGTCAATATTATTTGAATGCTCTGCTCAGCATCTCCCAACACATTATTCCTCTGCTGAATCATTCAACATGTCCTCCCCCATTATTCTTTGAAAGATTTCCCTGTGAGTTCACGACCAAAGCCATCTGCTAGCTGCCGCTGCCTTGGGATTAAAACGCTGCAGGAAAGGACAGCTTTCATTTCATTAGCATGTTGGCTGGGTGCTGCACCTCCATTATGACGGCAGGTCCGCCCTGACAGTTGGCCCGGTTATTGTTAGTACACTACCGCCACCCAGTGGCCAACACTCATACAGCCAGTCTCCCCTGCGGGCCATTTGACATGGTTTTGCTAGCATCTCAATATTCTAACGAGGCTCCCTTTTCCTTGAATCCTTATCCTGCTCACGTGAGATAGATGAAAAGGTGAAAAGCACGTTCCCAATTGAGATGTGACCATTGTCAATGTGATAATGTGCTCTGGTTTCCTCAAGTGTTGGGAGAACGGGATCATTCTGTGCAGAGAGCTGGCGGACCAGTACGAGTCTTACTACGACTACAGGAACCTCAGCAAGATGAGGGTGAGTTACTGTAGACCTGCTCGGTGTGTCTCCACGCTGACTGATCCCTGACCAGTTCTCTGTTTAGTCTCTGAGTGGGATAATGATATAACCTAGTAGTGTTCCGTAACCTGACGTTTCCCGTTGACAGATGATGGAGGCATCGCTGTACGATAAGATCATGGACCAGCAGAGACTGGAGCCAGAGTTCTTCAGGGTCGGCTTCTATGGCAAGAAGTTCCCCTTCTTCCTAAGGGTACCGCTCTGTTTTACCACGGGTTGTTTTGTTAAAGACAGGACATTTTAAAAGGCCGTAGATCTGCTCATACAGGGGTTTGCCCTCCAATTTCCATCTGCACTCCTAAGCAAGTTGCTAGTGGAGTATATTGTCAATCTGTTAGTTTCCTCAAAAGGACTTGGAACTATGCGTTCATGACCAACGTAACGCAAAAGCAACCTCATCTACATTGTTAGCATGTGTTTATTATATTTACAAAATGAATCACAAATCCTATTTGGAAGTTCCAGAATGAGGTTTGTCCTCCTAGATACTGTGACTGTTGCAGATACTCTAACTGTCCACTAGATGTCACGCTCACCCCTGTGCTGTCTCGCTTCTGCCTCCGATGGCGTCTCTGCCTCGTCTGCAGAACAAGGAGTTTGTGTGCCGTGGCCATGACTACGAGAGGCTGGAGGCCTTCCAGCAGCGCATGCTGAATGAGTTCCCCCACGCCATCGCCATGCAGCACGTCAACCAGCCTGACCAGACCATCTACCAGGCCGAGGCTCAGTGTATCCTTTATTGACTAAGTGCATTATACACTGCACACACACCTTAAACCTAATCCTTTTACACTCGTGGGAATTGGCCTATGTGGATAGGGCTAAATTGATACGTTTCCTACGGAAAGAATATGGAAAACGTGCGTATAACCATGGTAGAAATTAAACGGAAACAGGGGATTATGGGAAAATGATTAGACTAAAGCTGAGGACACAACAGTTCACCTGACAAGACTGAATCCAAACCATTACACTTGTTGGTTTTATGTGCATTTCACATTTACTGTACATTTTGCCTCGCTTGCTACGAAATCTGAAAATACTCTCGATACATTCAGTAACATGATAAGAATATTCGTGGAAAATGTGAGGTAGGGTTTGAGTGAGAGGTCAAACTAGTGTCTCCAAGTGGTCAAACTAGTGTCTCCAAGTGGTCACACTGGTGTCTCCAAGTGGTCACACTGGTGTCTCCAAGTGGTCACACTGGTGTCTCCAAGTGGTCACACTGGTGTCTCCAAGTGGTCACACTGGTGTCTCCAAGTGGTCACACTGGTGTCTCCAAGTGGTCACACTGGTGTCTCCAAGTGGTCACACTGGTGTCTCCAAGTGGTCACACTGGTGTCTCCAAGTGGTCACACTGGTGTCTCCAAGTGGTCACACTGGTGTCTCCAAGTGGTCACAGTCCCTAAGTCATGTCAACGCTCATTTATGACTCAAAGAAGAGTCTTCAAATATACGTTTTTCTTTTTCTTCTCCTAGCTGTGCCGTTTAGGAACCAGAGCAAGCCCACTTGTAGTTGTTTGGATTGGAACGCAGCCCTGCATCCCCGCCATCCATCCCCGGACGTCATTTGAAAGCTTTGTTCTATTGCCAACATGATTAGCTTTCACAAGGCAATTTAGAGAAGCAGATCGTCATTTTGGTGGCGTAGAATGGAGTCACCAGTGCCTTCGGATGCAAGGTCCGCGGCAACTCTTCTTCACAATGAAACAAAGGCTCGTTCTGAACGACACCCATGCCATATTTGTACTGTACATCAAACATAGTGATCATAAACGTTGAGACTGTCATACTTCATGGGTTTTATGCCATGGACTCACAGGCTCCCTTGTATGACATTAAAGCGGTGTTTATTAGAATCCTCAACGTGTCATCTTTAAGAAATACTCTGAGTACTCTTGATTTACAGCATTTCTCTCACGCCGACAACCAAAACATTAGCAAAAGTTGCCCAATTAGCAGGGGGGGATAGGGGCAAACGTCTCGTCGTGCCCAAGATCAGAACGGTTGTCAGTCAAAACCCTTACAAGCGCTCTGATGTCAGTGCCCAAATGGGCCATTTTCAATCCGTATGAGGGCATGAGGGTAATGGGTTAACCTGACTTGAACCATTACCTTAATGCCTAACTCTTGCACCTAAAATATCCTTTTTCCATGTGGGGACTGGCAAAATATCCCCACTTGTCAAAATGTTCCTTGTTTTACTGTCCTTGTGAGGATGGTCCCCACAAGGATAGTAAAAACACACACACACACACACACACACACACACACACACACACACACACACACAGTGGTGCACTGCATCCCACATGTCTAGAAGGCCTAAATAATATGAATGAGATATTATACCAGACTGATAATTCCTTCTGAATAAGGATATGAATACGAGTCATAATTGGAGTGTTTCCGAGCCTAACCAGGGAACCCGTCAGCCTTCTGTTACAGCATGTCGCTTATAGAGGAGCACACCAAAGGTATGACTCCCTCTTGGTCCCGAGCCAGATCTCTGGCCCATGCTGTAAATACATACACGAGTGCTTAGTGAAGATCGGGATCGATCCCTTGATAAAAATGCAAAAGATGTCTGTAGGACGTGGCAGCCATCTTAATGATCCTCCGCTAGTGATTGATGGGACAGCTGTTCGGAAGAAGCCTCTCTCTCTCTCTCTCTCTCTCAGTGCGTGCGTGTCTGTCGTCTGTTCTGTGTGTGACTTTTCTCCAAGTGCAATTAGAGCAGACAAGGCCCCTCAAATAGCATTAGCGTACAGCTTTGTTATCCTCATGTGTCGTTAATCATTGAGGTTCCTGGACCCATGCCCGTCCCTATTTATATCTATGGGCTGACGAGCTCTCCCTGCACTACGCTGACACAGGCCAGTCCTGCTGCCAACGGGAATGTGTTGTGATATAGTGTGGGGCGGACATTCAGATAAATGGCTACAGGATGTGATTAGTGGAAAGGATGTATTCACACAGGAATTGGATGGATAGACCTGTGGAACCAGGAAAGGGGGCGGTGGGGGTGGGGGGGTTGCACGTGGTTGCGTTTATGTGTGTATGTGTGTTTTGCCCAAGCTATTGTATGCATCCTTGACGTGCCGGCCCAGACCTACAGATCTACGCGGTGAGCCCCATCCCAGAGAGCCAGGACGTGCTGCAGAGAGACGGAGTGCCTGACAACATCAAGAGCTTCTATAAGGTCAACCACATCTGGAGGTTCAGATACGACAGGCCGTTTCACAAGGGCACCAAGGACAAGGAGAACGAGTTCAAGGTGGGGGTGGGGGGCACGCAGTGTTTGCACACGAGAACTCCCCTCTGTGCCTTTCTGTTTCTCTCTCTCTCTTCGCCTTTTTGTTTAGCTCCTCGTCATCTTATCTCACCTTTCTGGACTTGTTAGTGTCGTCCTTTGATGTCTACCACACATCTGTCTCCTTACTCACTTTCCCTCCCTCCCTCACAATATCTCGTCCTCCCTCTCTCCGCTCTCTTGTTTATTGAGTGGTTGTGTGGGTGGCTCATGGTCTTCCTCTCTGTATACTGGTGTGTTCAGGTGTTGTTTAATTCACAGTCCTACTAAATCGACTCCTGAGCTAGGAGAGGCTGAAACTATGGTTACGGTTCAATCACTTAAAAGACAACCCCCTCATCCACTTTACCCTCGCCTTGTGCCCTCGGGGGAATCCC